>NC_090021.1:42294636-42594752 GCF_037176765.1 Anolis sagrei
AAGGCCAGATGTGGCCCTCCAAAGTCATTTACTTGGTCCCAACCCTGAACTTTAGACTTAGGGTCACCCTAAGTCTGAAATGACTTGAAGGCACACAACAACAACCCTAATTAACTTGACTATCTCATCAGCCAAAATTGGGCCCATACTTTCCATTGAAAGTAAGTTTATGTTGGTTAAAATTGAAAATTGTTTAAAAAGATAAGTTTATGTTGGTTAACATTGGTCTTCATTTTAAATATTGTATTGTTCTTTCATGTTTGTTTGAGAGGTTTTTGCACTACAAATAAGATATGTGCAGTGTGCATAGGTATTCATTCATGTTTTTTCCCCAAATTTTATTCCGCCCCCTAGAACACTGAGGGACTCTGAACCAACCCTCAGCTTAAAAAGTTTAAGAACTCTTGCTGTAGGTTGATATCCTGCAGATCCTTTGTACATTCTTAGTATTGCCTTACCAGGTGATCCAGTGGCAGTGAATCACCATGGACTGAAGAATGGAATTCAGAGGATTGTGCTAATGGCAAGGGTTGTATTGTCCTGTATACTATGATCATACAATATCTAGGTGTCTAGTCGGTACTTTTCTTTTTTCTTCTTTTTTTTCACTCAAATATGTTTGGATCAATAAATGGGTCTACTGGAATTATGGCATTGGCCATATTAGAAATGCTGTGGCCCCCCAGAATTGAAATGTTTAGCAACAGAATGTTGCAATATGGCTCCTTGTGCAGATCAGTGGTATGTCCCCTTTCCTGCCGATTTCTGCAAATTTTGACATTGGTGGAATTACACATTATGTCTTGTAGATCATGCACTGAATGTGATTTTCCTGCTTCTTAGCAGGAGGTTGGATTGTATGGCCCACGAGGTCTCTTCCAACTCTGTGATTCTATGATTCTATGTTGTGTTTAGTGTGGGATTTTACTCTTAAAAGTTGTATCTTTTGCACATATATGCACAATGATGTGATACTGGGTTTTTCAGTTGGTAATTTTGTTGCAGTGCACACTAGTATTTTCTCTGTAGAGTACATGGCTAATGGAAAGCAATGATGGGAATTTTATTAATAGCTCTAGCAAGACATGGTGAATTAGCTATTAGGGGGTAGCTGTCTTTGAATATATATAGGAATTGCATTCCAAAGGTCTTTCTTTTGAAAAGTTTGAACAATCATTCTAAATGTCAACCATGGATAGTGGGTGAAGGAGTATTCATCAAGTGGAACAAGAGAGATTTTAATTACAGCCTTTTTTCTGTCTTTTTGTAGAGCAGCCTTCTCCCACCTAGTGGACTCCAAATATTCTAATGAAAAGCATTCATTCTCTCTAGTCAACGTAGCCCAATAAATAATAATTATTATTATTATTATTATTATTATTATTATTATTATTTCTTACCCACCTCTCCTCATGACTCAAGATGGGTTACAAAACAATTTAAATACATAAAAACAGCAAAAACATTAGAGTTACACACACTAAAATGTAGCTCCATAAAAGATACATACCAAAATGTATCTCTATGAAATACATATTAAAACAGACAAAACAGAGATTAAACAAAGGATATGCATTAAAATTCAGGTTTATGTTTAAAGACTGTCTGGGTAGGCCTGCCAGAAGAGGCAGGTCTTCACTTGTGTTATAAATTCTGACAGCTGATTTAGCTGTCGAGCTCTACTGGCAGGTTGTTCCACAGCCTTGAGGCAGCAGATGAAAAGTTCCTCTGGGTGGTGGTTGCCAGTCAGGTTCTGGCTGGTTGGAGCAGACACCCCCAAGAAGACCAGAGTGTGTGGGGTGGATTGTACAGAAGAAGGCGATCCTTTATGTAACCTAGACTCAAACCATATAGGGCATTAAAGGTCAAAACCATCACCTTGTACTTTGCCAGTTGGCAGCGAGTGGAGTGACTTTAGAATAGGTGTAATAAGCTCACTCCTAGATGTTCCTGTAACCTATCTGGCTGCCGTATTTTCAACCAGTTGGAGTTTCTGAGCTCGGTACAAGGGTACAAGGGTGTAAAGCGCAATGCAGAAGTCCAACCTTGAGGTTACCAGTCGGTGCACTACCATCTTCAGGTCCTCCAAGTCTAGAAAGGGGCACAGGTGGCAGATCAGTCAAAGCTTATAGCAAGCACTCCTGAGCATTGTATCTACTTGGGCTGACATTTGGAGAGACGGATCCAGGAGCACTACCAGGCTAGAACACAGGGGGGATGTAACCCCATCCAGAACTGGATGTAACTCCATTAGGATGTAACTCCTAATGTAATTAGGACTCTTGATGGCAAGTACCTCTATTTTGTCTGGATTCAGTTTCAATTTGATTTTCTTCATCCAGCCCATTAACTCCACCAGGAAATTCAGAGGTGATACGCTATCCTTAGTTGAAGCTGTTTTTGGAGGCATGGAGAAATATATGTGGGTTCCATCAGCATACTGATAACACCCCACCCCATTCCTACAGATTATTTTTCCAGGGCTTCATTTTGTAATTATTAAAGAGCATTGAGGATAGAATGGCACCTTGTGGGACACCACATAACAGCTCCTTTTTGGAGGAGCAGCTATCACTAAGCACCACCATCTGGAACCTGCCTGGAAGGTATGACCAGAACCACTGCAGCACAGTGCCTCCGCTTCCCAGCACCTCCAGGCATTAGGGCGTATCCAAAAATTCCAGAAGGATACCATGGTTGATGGTACCACAGGCCGCTGAGAGTTCTAGAAGCACCAACAGGAACACATTCTTCTTGTTGATATTGAGACGGAGGTCATCCACTAAGGCGACCATCAAAGTTTTAACTCCATATCTTACTCTGAAGTCGGTTTGAAATGGGTCAAGGAAGTGCGTGTCATCCAAGACTGTCTGGAGTTTTAGCGCAACTGCCTTCTCAATCACCTTGTCCAAAAAAAGGAAGGCTGGACACTGGTCTGTAAGTATTAAGGTCCAGGGGATCCAGGGAGGGCTTTTTCAGCAGCAGTCTAACTACTACTGCTTCTTTTAAACAGAATGGAAAGTTTCCCTCACTGGGAGATGCATTAATAATTTGTTGTATTTGAGGTTGAACTGCATCTCCTCCCTGGATTACCAGCCAAAATGGACAGGTATCAAGAAGGCAGGGTTTTTTTTCTCTTACATGCACCAGCAGCTTGTCCACATCAGCAGTAATCACCAATTGAAACTGGTCCAGTGTAATCCCACTTACAGAGTTGCTGGATACCTCATTATTGACCTCTACTCCAATGACAGCATTTAAGTTGGTTCTTATGTGATATATTATATATGCAAAGTGGTTGTTAAGAGCATCACAGCGAGCTACTGAAGGTTCTAACAAAGGGTTCCGAGTGGAGGGCACCTCTCACCACTCTATACAGTTCAGCTGAATGTGAATCTGCAGATGCAATGCTTGCAGAGAGGAAATCTTTCTTCGCTGCAAGTATTGCCACCTCATAGGAGTGAAGGTGGCCTCTATTGCCTGGGATGATGGGAAATGTAGCACAAAATACTGGAAAGCACCAAGTTAGAGAAAGTTTCAATAGAACATTGTGTGTGTGTAAACATGAAAAAGGTGTGAAGAGAACTGCAACTTCTTGCTTCTAATATACTTATCCCAATGAATGTCCCAGTGTTTGGAGGTCTCCCTGCCCCCCCCCCCCCCAGAAGGCATTTTGAACCATTCTGCAACAATGTTTGTATATTGGTAGATTTAAATTGTATTGAAATACTTTTAATGTAAGCCCTTTTGAGCCTCCTTGCTGAGAAAAAAGCAGTGTATAAATATACACGAGTGATGATGATGATGATGATGATGATGATGCTTGGGGTTTGGGGTATTTTAATTATGTGGAAACTTTGGGTTCCAGTTTTGCCAGCCTAGCTATAATCCAATGCCATAATGACAAACCACAGGGTGAACAATTTAATACACGATCACTTGCTGAAAGTTTGGAGTGGATTCAGGAGCTCTATTTTGAATAAAACATAATGTCCATTATTACAGGAATTTCCATGGGGTACTGAGAATATCTCTTGCCCAAGCTCCACTGAAATGAATTGTGCAAAAGGTATCTTGATTGATCTCATAGAAGGAGAAAGATCTATAAAGATAATCAGATGTGCTGAACACTCTGCAACCATCATGGCTCCTGTGGCTTGTGTTTATGCAACAATACACAGTAAACAAAGAGTGCATTGCCTTTGAGGTTTCTTAATAACATGACCTGTTGTTGGAGAGTGGGACATCACAGAGCATGTTATACAGTTTGTTTGGTGTGACTTGAATAGATTTCTTTCTTTCCTCTCTGCAGGACTTCCTTTGAGTTCTAAAATGGCTCTGCAGAGTTCTTTCAACTGTTGGAATGGAATGACAATCAAGCTGGGACAGGTGTGTGACTTCACCAGAGACTGTGCTGAAGGAGAGGATGAGGGACAGCAATGCAGTGAGTATTTTCAGCATTTTTACAAAAAAAACTATCTAATGCAGAATGTGCAACTACAAACTCCTTGAAGGGCCCAAACACCACTGTTCTTGTGACTGCAAAATAAATAAATAAATCATTTTAAAAATAAAAAAGCTGCCCTACTAATGCCATCCAACAGTTTCTAAGAGATACAGAGGCATTTGCACAGTGTTTTGGGGGGTGGCCTCCCTGCCGCCTTAGAAGTTTGTTTGTTTTTTTTTTTAGAATTATGAGGCAAAAAAGCACTATCCCACAGAGTCAGACATGACTAGACTTAATGTCAAAGGGAAACCTTCACCTTTACCTATGCATAGTGACACTGGGAAGGGCAGGGGAGGAGAATTCCAGCACCATTTAATAGGCTTGTGCAATTTAGTTGGAGGGCAATCTGTTTTTTTGTACCCAAATTTTGTTAGGTACCCAGATCCATTTTCGGAGGTCTCTCGAAAATCGGCTTTTAGTAAAAATCTGTTTTCAGGTAGGCAGCCAAAAGATCAGGGAAAATCCAGCCCAGTGGCAGGAATGGGGAACTTACAAGGCTCCCCTTTCCATTCCTGAGATCCTTTCCTTTCTTCCTTTCGAGGGAGCCTGGGTTTGAAGAATGGGGTTAAGGAAGCATGAACTGCATGCTCCTGAATAGAAGGGAATAAGCCATGCCCGGCAGACACATGGCCCATTTCGGGTAAAAAAAAAAAAGAAGGCTGATACCTCGCTGTTACAGCCATCTGGAGAAACCAAAGAAGCCAAAGGAAGACGACTAGAACGGATCCATACACAAGTCTACCACTTACATACTAGCAATATCAGGTTGCTAGAATTTCTGATTAAGGGAAGGAATTGCAGGTACAATATCTAGATCCCCATGAGGGAAAAGTGTCAAATGCGGTAATAAAACTTCGACGGATTGCAGCCATAAAGTAATTAGCTTTATTTACATTATTTACACAAAGTTCAATGCGGCACAGAGCAAACGCGTCTGCTCAGGCAAAGTCATCTTGGCAAGATAGCAATTAAAACTTCTCTAATTAGTAACGGCACGCCTCTCAAATAGTTTTTTGATGACCAAAGTCCGGTATCATTGGAGGAAGTAGGAAATAATTTCACATTTGTCCTTTTAGGAAAAACTCAAACTCTGTGATCTGTTAACTCTACACATGCTAGGCAGCTTTTACAAACACATGATCACAGCTTTAAAAACATACACTTTGAAATCTCCCAATAAATCAAACACAGTAATAACAAAAAGACCTCTAGATGTTGAATGTCTCCTGAGATGAAATTCTTCTTGGATCTCTAGCACAAATTCTCCTTCCTAACACCCAGAAGTTGGAAAAGTTACTTTTTTGGGTTACTCTTTGACTTGCTTCCTCCTTTTCCCCTCACTTCCCCAATTATCTTGTCACTCTGGCTAGTATCAGTTGAGATGTTAAGCAATGAACACCATCATTTTCATGCCCATTGGACAGCACAAAATTCAGAATGATGGGGGCAAGGTATGGGCCTCCATGCTGCCTTTGCTCAGGAAAGCAAAATGGCAGTGTAAACAGGAAGTGGAACAATTGTTTATGCTGGCCCAAAACACAGACAAGTCCCAGAGTTTCAGGGAAGCTCCTGAGCACCCCATAACTTTTAACGAAATCTTTCAAAATGCCTAAATTCCTAGCTTGGCAAAGAGTGCATTGTTGAATATTGTTCATATCTGGACCTCTTATATTTGCTGTGTTCACAGTCCCTTGGTACAATTGATAACTCGGTCCCTCCTTACCATCAATATGGAAAGTTTCCATGCTTTGTCATGTTTAGCCATCATATGTAAGGTCTCCAGGGATGTATACACAAGAGAGATGGGGATTTCTACCCCCTCCGCTTTTAAAGTTTCTTTAAGTTTCCAAAGTTCTAACACTGCAGAGTGTGAGCGAGTAAAAACAGTTCTTACACCAGTTCTCCTTCCTGCACTACGTCTAAATACCGAGTTAAAAGTTTTAAGTGAAACTAATGCTAGAAATTAAGTGATTGAAAAGAAATTATATTTGCAGAGATAGAATTCTTCTTCGATGGATGCCCCCATTTCCCCCTCAAGTCACACACTTGAATATTTATAGTATTAAAGAAAGGTGAATGTTGAGTAAGTGTAATGTGTCTATTCTTTGGCTAATCCCCTTCAATTTATAGTGGAGGATTAGACAGAGAATAGTCAATCTTATTATGAGAATTAATACAATGGAGAAATTACAAATAAGTGGGAATTACACGTGGGAATTCTAGGTAAAAAGAAATAGTTCTTCAACAAGGGTTAATAGTGGAACCACTCTAAAGTCTGGAAAAGTTACTGTAGCAAAAGAAGAAAGAGGTAGGCAAGGCTAGGTGATCGCATGAAATAGTACAGAAAGCCTGAATTATAAAGCTAAAACACCATCAAACACAATGATTCAGGCTTCACTCACTGTGTGTGGGAGGTGGAACCATGAGAAATGAGATCCAGGGAATGAGTTTTCCTGTTATATTCTCTTGTTGCAGGAGGAAATGAGTTGTATGAGTTTTAGAAAATACTCAATGAGATGACTGCAACATACTGACAGTTCTACAGAGACCATTTTAAGATTGGAAAAAAAACTGATTCATTTGAAGTATACTGGTAGATGTCAGCTTGCAGAAAACTACCCACAAAGGAAATAATAATAGACCATTTCTGTAATAATCCAGCCCTCCTCCTCAACATAACTACTGGAACTTTTCTGTAACCTGTCAACTAATTTGTGCAGCATTTTCTGGATTATTCTCTGTGTTGCAGATATTATTCTCCCTTGTTGTAATTCTCTCCACTCTGCGCAATTTCATGATTGGTTTACTAAACGATGCAATCTCTTCTTATAGCACAATAATCTTTCTGTTTCTTTCTGTAGCAATTTCATTATTAGCTTGTTAGATACCCACCCCCACCCCTTTGCCACATCACCATTGCACAAAACATGCCTAGAAAAAGCAGGTATTCTTATGAGAGACATCTGTTGTAGTAGGGAGACCAAAGTCATTCATTTCCAGTGAGCAGGAGAACAGCACAGCCTAGATTACATGGAGAGCTCACACTGATACCTTTCCACAGTTTTCTTCCCCCTCCTCTTTCATTTCTTGGGAATTGTACTCATACTGAAAGTGCATACAAATATCACTTCTAGCACTTTTGTGCCGAGCACACCCACATAAGTGCAAGAGAAAATTATTGTGGCCAGATATCCTTCTTTCCTGCCATTTTGTGGAAGCTGCCAGCTCTATCTCATAGAGTATGTCTAAAAGCTGACTCACAACTTAGACATACTCCATAGTATCTAAATATGCATCATTGGATGCTCATGTTATGCCATTCTATCAAAACAGGTAGGATTCAATGATTATTCTCTGCTGTTGGAATGGTGTAATATAGCAACAAACCATATCTCCACTGTAACTTTCTGAATGACCCCAGTTCTGCAGAGCTGTGAAACCCTCTGGAGCCAGTTTTGGATGTTGTAGAGCACTGCTTCTTAAACTGTGGGCCCCAACCCCAAGTGGGGTCCCCTAGCCCTATGTTAAGGTCAGCTACTGGCTGTTTTAGACACATTTTTCTGAATGTCATCTACTGGCTGTTTTAGACACATAAACAAATCTGTTATGCGGTGCTTACAGTAGACTCTGCAGAAGATGCTTCAGCTGTATTTCATGAAAAGGAAAATCAGCCTGTTTAACAAGCCTTGCAAATGCTGACTTGTTAATACTAAATGTCTGATTTTATACCTATTTTATATACCAATATGTACTGTACCTAGTGCAACATAACTATTTCTCAAGCCAAAAAGGATCCCAAGTGGAAAAGTTGAAGAAGACCTGCTGTAGGGGATGGAAAGTTCAAAAATGTCCACCAGCTGTATGTTGAATCTAGCTCTGAAACCTTAGAGAGCTCTTACCAGTTAGAAGTGACACTGCCTAGCTAGCAGAACCAGAGGTCATATTTAGTGCAAGCTTCCTTTATTCCTATAAAACACAAGGATAATGTATAGCTACAGCTGCCTAATCTTTTAGAGGTGTTAGGCAAGTCTGTTATGATTTTATGAATTTCTGGTGGTTCTGTTCAAATATTATGACATTGGGATTGAGAGGACAACTTCACCTGCAAAAAGTATTGCAAGAAATGAACTTTCTCAGGACCCCTTAACTGATTTATTATGTGATTAATGTAGAAAAATGGATGTCTGTGGCTTGGAGTTTATAGATCTATTACATTCCAACAAAGAGAAATGTTACAGCCCACAGTGGGAATTAGGATTTAGCAAATAGCAGAAAAATAATAACATTTTACAGATAAATTTATTCAGTATTATGCTGTATTTGTGAACTGAAAAATTACAGATGTATCCATTCTGGTGCATTATTGCCATTGCTATAATTAGTAAATTATAGTAATAAATATAGTAATGAATATTGATGATGTTTATAAGAAGGGGTGTTATTTGAATTAAACATCATTAGCTTTGTTTGTATTGCACCACCTCCTTATAATTAATAGTAAATCAATATTGTCATGATAGTAAACATTTTAGCACTCAAAACAATCACAGCTAAATGTCTGAACAGGCTTTATTGAAAAGAATGGCACCTCAGGTGTTAAGTAGGATTAAAATGGGAAATTATGTAGTATTCAACAATCCATCACATCACCGTTTCAATGAAGTAAAGCAAGATTAATCAGAGACATACTGTGATCACAGTGGATTGGTTTTTATATATTCATTAACCATTTTGTGAGAATTGCATATGTTTGGATATGCAAACAGTTATTTTTCAAAAAACAAAAACAAAAACAAATCACAAACTAGTTCCAGATTATTTTTTAAAATGAAAAATTCTCATAATCTGTCCCAATAGGGAGAGCAGTTCTAAACATCTTCCTTCCTACATGTGAGAATGAAGTAAGTGAATGTGTATTCCTACTGAGAAGTAATTAATTACATGACTCAACTAATGGATATGTGAGTAGCATATTTAAAAAAATAAATGTTATATGCATGAAAATAAAAAGTTATCTGCCACTCTAGAAAGCAAATTATAATATCTTCTTTGGTAGTTAATGTGCAGTCAGCCCTTACATTTACAAATATTAGGAATCCACAACCTACCCAAAAGTAAAAAAAAACACATAAGTACAACCGCCGCCAGCCCGAATTGTTTTAGGGGGGAAGGTTTTGTTGCAGTTCAGGGTCCATACAGACAGGGAACAAAATGTGCACCCTCCCAGATATTTCTGGTGGGCTTTTTTGTGGGGAGGGGGAATTAGATGTCTCCCTGTCCTCCTGAAAGGTACCAGTAGGACTTCTAGATAACCCCCCCCCCCCACAAAAAGAACGGGCTTTTGGGGCCAGTGTGCAGACTTTTCCGCTGTCTGGAACTGCCCTCAAATGGAACACAAACTATAGTATGCTGCTTCTAATCACTTTGTGGGAACAGGAGAAAAAATGGTGTGGAAGATCGGTGAGCCTAAGTTCATTCACAAAACACAAAATTTTGAGTAGTTTCTATCCAAAAGCGAAATTGGCATGATTTAGACAGATGTCTGAAAGGAAGCAATATTCCTCTGAAAGGGCCTAAAACAGAATCTGACTACTATTAGGATGTAGAGAGATTTTTAAGTTAAAACATTTCGCCCATGCTGTCCTTATAAGTAGAACACCTGGGTTGGGAGACAGTGTGTGTGTGAGAGAGAAAAGTGCAGATTTATAATTGTCAGCTTTATGTTCTAACCATAGTTAATGCTCTCCAATCCCAATGGATTGAAGGTGGGATTCTGAAGCAATATTATTACATGACTGACACAGTGTTCGGTGCATTTCTCACTTCCTTTCTCTGAGCAACAGCAAAGTTTTTTAAAAAAAATGTTTAAGGAGTCTAAAGACCCTAGGAAGATGTCACATTGGATGTGTGCTTTCAACAAGGCAAGCATGAGAATGCATCATAGATGTTTAGAAAACTGGGCAAATGTGGAGCACCAGCTATAGCATTCATCACACAAATCCCCCACTCTAAAAGTCATAGGGTTCTCTTGACTGATTTATAAATGTTCTTATTTGAGGATGGATTTATCATGCATTTTCTTGTAACAGGGACTGTCTTATTATCTGATATATAAAGTGTGTGAATTTTTGACATTCCTAGACATGAGATATAAAAGCTACATCTGAAAGATTTGATTGGTGATGACTTTTTACATGTGTTAAATATTTCATTTATTTCATAGTTAACATGCCTGTGTTAATCACTCCAAATATCTAAATGAAACGTACAGAAACATTTTCGTCATTTGAGTGTGTGTTTGTGTGTGAGAGAGAAAGAGAGCTCTGTGCAATGTGACTGAGGAGCTAGATTATATTAATAAGTGTATAATCCCGAGACTAAGTATAATACAGTCTGATATGTGAGCTGGAGGGCATAGAGCTTTGTAATTTCAATAAATGACTTGTCACTGGTTTGCCACAAGTAGGAAATATTACAATAAGTGAAAAATTGTGCACATTTAGAGTCCAAGTTCATAAAAACATATTTATGACAAAGGAAAGTAGTACAGTAGGTTAGCAAGAGCTCTTTTAATATATCTCTATTTCAGCTTCCACAGTAATCTTTTCTGTAGTTCTTTTCCTAGGCCCTAGGCAATATTTGATGCTTGGATGTCTCTCCCTGACTGCTCTGGCTTGTGCAGACCATTCTGTATACTGTAAAGCATGCCATGAAGTGAATTAAACTAGACTGCATGCTGAGCTGTTGCAAGAAAATGTCGGTATGCACCTAGTTCTCACATTCATTCAGAACTTTGCCCTCAGGTTAAGACAAAACCTTTGCCGGATTGGGAGGCCAGACTCCACCAAAAGAAGAATGAGTCTTCTTCATTCAAATCAAAGGAAAACTAGAAGAATGGTGCAATTGAAGAATCTCCACTATTGTGTCTTTTCTGGCTAAACAGTTTTCCATAAATAAAAGAGTAGGATCTAATATGGTCTCTGAATGAATCTTCCCCCCAGTTAACTGTTTCAGTACATTTTTTTTTCATCAAAGGACTTCTTCCCACTGACTACATCATCTCGGCCAATGAAAGGTTACATAGCAATGTGGTGATGGCATAATGCCTTCTAGCCAATGAAAGCTGATATTCCTGAGATCTGACAGTGACCTTATATGTCCTAACTCTGAATGGAAGATGGGATACAAGGAAAATAGTCCAAAGATAGGGATATGAAGAATGCTTATTGACATTTGCATCACCAACAACAAAAGACAGATTGTCTTGAGTGTTGAGGTACCTAGCAGAGGAAAAGAAGATCACAATCAAGAATCTTTTCCCTTTGGGAATTAATTGGAGTAACACTAATTAGTACAAAACAGCACAGTTGGTTTTTGGAAAATAAGCAATATCTCATTTTTCTGTAAAGGATTGGATTTTGTTCAGAATTAACCTCTGAGCTCAGGGTTTTGTGTGTGTGTGTCAAGAGCGACTTGAGAAACTGGCTGTCTGCAAAGATGTTGTCCAGGGGATGCCCGAATGTTTTGATGTTTTACCATCCTTGTGGGAGGTTTCTCTCATGTCCCCACAAGGGGAACTGGAGCTGACAGGGAGCTCATCCACACTCTCTCCGGAATTGAACCTCCGACCTGTTGGTATTCAGTCCTGCTGGCACAAGGATTTAACCCACTATGCCACCAGGGACTCAGGTGAAATGCTCTAAAATCTTCAACAGAGGCCCCTTTCTCAATCCCACAATCTTCACATTGGTGGGAACATGAAGGAGCATCTTTACCAGGGATGCTCCTACATTTTCAAATTCTCTTCCTATGTACATTAAGATAGTTCCTTTGCTGTCTTTTCAGTGCTAAGTGAAGGCCTTTTTATTCCATCAAGCCTTTGTGAACTGATTGCTTTTAAAGGAAAGGTTTTTATGGCGCTGTGCTGCTTTTATTTTTTTATTTTAAAGTTATGTTTTATGTAGTTTTAATTCTATTAGTTTAATACATTTTACATATCAGCTTTCATATAATTTTAGTGACATGCAACTTTATTGTAATTTTCTGTCTTATGTAAGCTGCCCTGCATCTCATTCTTGAAGAAATGCAGAATATAAATAAAGGAAAGGCATGAGAGGGCTTAGTGCATGGGTAGCAGCAAATTCAGATGCACCTCTATGGACAGAGGTTTGTTGTGGACAAGCTCTCTGGTGTGTTCATGGAAGTCCTTGGCTGAATGTTTTCCCCATTTATTTTAGTGGATGGACCTGATCTGTATGAACACTTTTGTACTCATGCAGATTGCCTCCCTCTACACAGTAGAAATGACAGTGCAAGAGATCCCTGAGTGACCCAGCATACTTAGTCTTGAGGTGAAATAATCTGTGACATCTCAGAGACTGTTTGATTGAACTTCATTCCGAGCCTTTGAGGTGAGCAGATGAATGAAGAGACAAATAGTCCTCTGGGATTTTGAATAGTTTGCATTTCAAAGTGAAAGAAAAATATCTGTACCTCCAAGATTACTTTGTGAAGCCAAAGGCAGCTATCCTTTATATTTCAAACTTCTTGAATCAGAATGTATTTGTTGTTGTTAGCGGCCTTCAAACTGACTTCAATTTAGGACAACCTCATGAATGAAATATTTCCAAGTCGCCTCAGCAGCCCTGTTTAGGTCTTGCAGACTCAGGGCCATGGCTTCTCTGATTTAGTCTATCCAACTGAAATTCACACTTTCTCTTTTCCTATCACCTTTCAATTTATTATCATGGGGTTTTTTTCTAGTTAGTCATATCTTCTCGTGATATTGCCAAAGTACAACAGCCTCAGTTTAGTCATCTTGGCTTCTAAGGAGAGTTTGTGCCTAAGATTCATTTACTGGCCTTTGTAGCAGTCCTCCAATATATGTACATCTCTTCCCTAGCACCACATCTCAAATGAATTACTTTTCTTCCAATCAGCTTTTTTCACTGTCCAGTTTTCATGAACATACACAGAAATAAGGAATATAGGGCCACCCCATCTTTAATATTCAGTTTTATGTAGACTTCAGGGTTTCTTCATAGCTGCCCTTCCAAGTCTTTGTCTTTGGATTTCTTAACAGCAGTCTCCACTTCGATTAATGAGTGAGTCAAAGTATGGAAAATCTCAAAGTATTTCAATAGCTGCATTGTCCAGTTGAAAGTTACATATGGTTATTAATTTTATTTTGTTGATGTTCAGCTGAAAACCTCCCTTTGCACTTCTACATTGACTTTCTTCATTAATTATCCTGAGGTTTTTATTTTTATTTTTGTGCTAGTAGTATGGCATATCTGCATCTCTTGGAATTTATCATATAGATATGTCACAAAATGTGTTTTAGAAATTACAAATAATGATGTCCCTTGACTCTCACAGAGGCAGCTTGACAATGTTTAGTCACTCTGCCTTTTACTGATGAGAAAATTTGTAAATATCATTTGCATCTCTAATGAATTCCAGTAAAGGCAATTTTTAAAGTTGTGTATTTAGTCAATTACCATCTTGCTCTCCTAAGAAAGCTTCTATGGAGGAACTAATATGGATTTTTCTCCACAATTGTATTCCTGGATGTAGTTGAATCAATGCTGTGTCTAATGCTCTAGTGCTCAGTTGTGATAGAAAGGTCCAACTTCTGCAGAATTCTTATTCTCTCTTCTTCTCTGTTCTGCTTCTTTCACTCGTACTATGGTGTCATTAAATCTCTTATTTTTTTGCCTACCCTTTCTATAACATTCAAAATGAACAGCAACATTGCTTCACATATCTTAACCTGTTATGTATTTATAGGAAATCTTTCTTAGTCACTGAAGGTATTAAAGTAGACTTCCATAGTAAAATGTACCAGTATAGCATCCAGCATTTCAAAGATGAAATCCAGAATATATGTGATCAAGAAATATTGAATGAGAATGATCTCGTAAGTTAAAAGCAGCTGCAGAAGTTTGCTTTTGCTTGAACCTACTTCAAGGGTAACATTCCATATGCTGTTTTACTCTTTTCCCTTCTGAGTTCATTAACTGCCAACTACTTTAGCCCATTCACCTATGTTTGCAGCAAGTGAAATAAGTTGAGCCCAAAGGGGGAGGGGAGTAGGATGAAGGGAGAGAGAAACAGGGATATTTTAAAAGAAGCTGTATAACTAAATAATTTAATTGGAAAGGCTATCACAGCACTCCTGAGTTTTCTGTAGCCATTTTATAGGCATCAGGAGATGGATTTTCATGCCTATAAAACATCTACAGAAAACTCATGAGTACTGCCTGTGATAGCCTGACCAATACAATTATTTAATTATACAGGCAGTCCCTGAGTTATAAACTTCCGACTTACAAATGACTCCAAATTAAGAATGGGGAAGTGAGAGAAACCTGCTTTTTGGAAGGGAAATCACCTCTGGAAGAGTTATCATGGGGTAAAGGTGTCTCAACTGAAACTTTATACATTTTTCAAAATCTGATTATCACAGGAACATGGGTGTTCACCCTTCCCTATGTTATCCAGTCACCTTCGGGCTGATATGGGTGGGATACAAATGTTGTAAATAAATAAATAAATAAATAAATAAATCCAAAGTATGCATGCGTGTGAGTGTAGAGAGAGAGAGAGAGAGAGAGAGATTGGCTGGAGTTACACTTTAAAATGTACCTGTTCCGACTTACATACAAAATCAACTAAAGAACAAACCTACAAAATCTATCTTGTTCATAACTTGGGAACTGCCTGTATAGTTGTAGAAAAATAATTTTCTATTCTCATCCCTATAGGGATGGAATCTGGGTCCATTTTGGATCCGTTCTTTCACAAGGTCTTTCTGTCCTATTTCTACATTAATCCACCTTTAAGCCTGGACATAAATGCAGCTCTCTTTCTAAGATTCTAAAATCTTCTAAAAAATGTTGTGCAAAACAATTTTGTGCACAAAAAAAACCCTTTGTGGTTGTTTCTGTTTCAAAATGTGAAAAAATAATCAGGAAACACTCGAAATTAAAGCTTACACAATCTCACTTAACAGGAATAAAACAGTGACCCCCCCCCCTCTTATATATAGAGAATATTCAAGAGCAAAGATTTTCATCCCTAGCTATACTGAAATGTTTAAAAATGGCACCCTGATTGAGAGGCTACTCTATTATATGGACATTTGCATGGATCTGGTCAACTTACATCAGTAGCAGACAGTGGGTAGGACAGATCAGAATGCATACAAGTGTATTAAAAATATGTGAGGATGGACCACTGTTTCTCAACCTTGCTAATGTCATGACCCCTTAATACAGTTCCTCATGTTGTGGTGACTCCCAACCATAATATTATTTTCGTTGCTACTTCATCACTGTAATTTTGCTACTGTTGTGAACTGTAATGTAAATTTCTGATATGCAGAATGTATTTTCATTCACTAGACCAAATTTGATACAAATACCTGATATGCTCAAATTTGAATACTGGTGGGATTTTGGGGGGGGGGTGATTTTGTCATTTGGGAGTTGTAGTTGCTGTAATTTATACTTCACCTACAATCAAAGGGTATTCTGAACCCCATGAATGATAGAATTGGGCCAAATTTCACACGGAACCTCCATGCCTTGAAGGTACTCACTGGCATGAACCTTCCTCCAGCCCTGCATGCTCTCCCTCACCCGCACATGCACACCACCTTGCCATGCGCAGAGCATGCCTGCTCTCCCCTCCCCATTTGGAGTCTCAGAAGCCAGCCAATTACACTGGAGGAGGGCTTTTGGAGGAAGGATTTGCCATCTGTTTCCAAACAGGAGATATCTTCAACCTTCTCTGCCAAAGCGGTTATTAAATATATGTTTTCTGATGGTTCTTGGCAACCCCTCTGAAACCCCCTTGCGACTGCCCCCTCAGGTCCTGACTCCCAGGTTGAGAAATGTTGTCCTATACTGAAATAAAAATAAGACACTCTATATTAAACTATTCCATTGTGAAGGTTAGAATTCACTTTCCCAGTACTTCATGGGTCCTCTCCAGATCTAAGGCAGCCTCCTAGGGAAAAAAAATATTATTATAGAACCTGCTTGCAAACACATCTTCCAAAAATATTCTAACACACTGTGATATTTTTCAAAGAAATAGCCATGTCAGTTCCTTGCACCAGAAATAGAAGAAAGGGAGGGAGGAAAGTAGCATATAATTTTATAGGTGGCAGTCTGGTTATATACACAAAAGCTCATACTAAAATAAAAAGCTTAAAGGTGCTGCCACGTTCCACCCCTCTCCCCCCCCCCCCCCCCCCCCGGCTCTTCCTCCTATGGTGCCTTGTCAATTGAATTCTACTACCACCTCCAATTTAATTCTTTTGGTTGGCATTCTGTGGCTACTAGCTGATACCAGATCATAAGTGAAAGAATTATAGACACACATAATGCCTAAGTTGTTGGTAAAGTTTAGTTGAGAAAATTAACTCTAGGAGATTGAGATTCTGGTTATTGAGATTGGCTTTAATTTATTCTAATGATGTTTTTATATTTTACTGTTTTAATTGTGTAATTAGATTGCCATATGTTTATTGTGTTTTTAATGTGTTTTTACTTGTCTAACTTTGTTGTTATTGGGCTTAGTCTGCTTGTAAGCTGCCCCGAGTCCTTTCAGGGAGATGGTGGCATGATATAAAAATAAAGTTATTATTATAGTATTATAGGAACCCAATATCTCTGATACACACTTATTATTATTATTATTATTATTATTATTATTATTATTATTATGTTATACCCCACTTTTTCTCTCCACAAGAAGACTCATTTGATATATTTTGGTTTTTTGTTATGCTTTTAGTTTTTATTTTGTTTGTTAAGTTAAATTAGGCTGTGTTATATTGTCAAATGTGTTTATTTTGATGTAATTGTCTGTATGGTTTTCTTTCTGGCAATTGAATGTTTGCTTATATGTTGGAAACCACCTTGAGTCCCTGTAGGGGGATAGGCCGGTATACAATTATTATTATTATTATTATTATTATTATTATTATTATTATTATGACACAAAAACATAGTATGACACAGCAAACGAGATATATATGCTGAATTTTGTAACACAAAATCGCAAGTTGAAAACTTCCTAAGCATTTAGGACTGTGTGATGTATTTTTGAATGATGCACACAATATTTATTATTATTATATGAAGGTAAAGGTAAGGTAAAAATATTAGCCTCTGTAACCAGGATGCTGTGAATTACTATATTGGGCCCTTGGAGACTGGGTTTATAATGTTGGGTGTGGCTTATGTTTAAGGATGATATGAGTTGTAGTTCAAAGCATCTGGGGACCATATGTTGAGAATTATAGCAGTAAAGGTCTTTTTGCTAATGGATGTGGGCACTCTTGGAAAACATAGAAAAAATACTATACATATTCATTTGATATCACATATTGTGGCCTTTCACATACTTACTCCAGATAACCAGATGAAATTGCTGATCAGATTTTCTTTTGTCCTTTATCATAATTTCTCTTGCAGAAAAACTCCCCCCTGGCTTCTACTGCTCCTTTGAGAATGGAGACTGTGGATGGACTCAGAGTTCACCAACCCCTCAAGAGGCCCATTTCTGGCATATTGGAAACCCACAGAATAAGCATTTTTGTTTATCAAAAGGTATGTCAGAAAAGCACTGCTTTTCCATTGTGGAAAAGCTTCTGTGAAACGTGATGCTATACTGGCAGTAGTACTACTACTAGTAGGGTCTGAGATGATGAGGTGACTTGGGGTGTCTCATTTATGGGTTGATCATAAGTCAAAGCTAATTTAGTTAACCACAACAGGTTAGATTAACACCTTATGATGAGAAGCTCCAGGACATCACACAACGATGGTTTCCAATGAGCAGAAGATCTCAATGTTGTGCTGAAGATGCATATGCTCCATAATTTCATTGATGAAAGTTAGAAAACATGACAAGGCCCAGAAGACTATTTAGTATCCAAACTCAGACATTTTCAGTTAATCAGTTTGAGAATTCCCGAGCCAGAAATTTCTTAACATTGATTCCAGTAATTGTTGAGAAAGATCTTACATGGGCTGAAATGTATTGAATAGTTTTGCTAATAAAATAACCATATTTTGAGCATCTTGGGATGAGTTTTCAATTTATTCTGGAAAATCCATCAAGTGCTTCCTAGCAAAATGGAAACTTCTTTGTTGGGGAAGTTGAGGAAGCAGGAACCCATTTTGTTTCCTTCTGCTTCAGGGTAAGCTTTGTTTGAATTTAACAGCTTTCAGGGCTGCTTTCTTTGAGAGGCGGGGCTTCCTGAGTTTAAAAAATAACTGCTGAGAGGCGGGGCTTCCTGGTTATCCTATATAAACCAGTGTCTGAACCCAAGGGGCAGCTGGGCTTTCCACAGAAGTTGAGGAAGCAGGAACCCATTTTGTTTCCTTCTGCTTCAGGGTAAGCTTTGTTTGAATTTAACAGCTTTCAGGGCTGCTTTCTTTGAGAGGCGGGGCTTCCTGAGTTTAAAAAATAACTGCTGAGAGGCGGGGCTTCCTGGTTATCCTATATAAACCAGTGTCTGAACCCAAGGGGCAGCTGGGCTTTCCACAGAAGTTGAGGAAGCAGGAACCCATTTTGTTTCCTTCTGCTTCAGGGTAAGCTTTGTTTGAATTTAACAGCTTTCAGGGCTGCTTTCTTTGAGAGGCGGGGCTTCCTGAGTTTAAAAAATAACTGCTGAGAGGCGGGGCTTCCTGGTTACACTCAGTAACCTATACTTTCACCCTGCATACAGACAACAACATCAAACACACACCAAGAGCATTAGCAACCTCCAGATGGAACAAACACGAAAACTTCCCATCTCATGCACTAGCTGTGGCATGTTCAGCTTTTTCACACTACAATTACTCAATTACATCTTCCCCAAGTGTACACAGATCACTCGCATGGAACACAGGATACGACAACTCGAGGACCGTATTAAGACCCTTAAGGACATTCAGGAACTTGAGCTCTTCTTAGATACCACACACCACACTGGCCTAGACACGCAGCCCATATCACACCAACATTACGGGGAGGCTCAACAGAACAGCACCTCAGATGTGGACAACCCTCAGCCTTGGAGAAATGTCACCCTTAGAAGGACACATAGGACCCAGAAGCCTCCTCAGAATACCTCTGCTCAGCTGCAGTTACACAATAGATTCCAAATTCTCACAAAACTAGCACCTGACCAAGAAACACAACATATTGGGGAAGACCAGAATGGCTTAGATACTGATCAGTGGCTCATCCTTGATCAGTGTGCGGGGGACAGCCCTGACTGGGACAACACTTCACAACATTCACACTTGCACAATCCTGCAGGTGTACCATCCCCAACCATAGACCAGGAGCAACAGGAACACATACAGGAGAACCATAGGCTCTCGGACGAATCTCAATGGATTGTCCTTGACGAATGCACCGGGGATGTCGAGGAGGAGGACAACACTTTTCACCTACACAATTCACACCAACAGGATCACTTTTCTGGAGACCTACACACTACATTGCACAAAAGGGGCGCTGTCATTCCTGAAAGTAAACAGGTCTTGGTAGTAGGCGACTCCCTCCTTAGAGGAACGGAAGCTGTCATTTCCAGACCAGATGGGATGGCTCGAGAAATATGCTGCCTACCGGGGGCAAAAATACACCATATCACTCAGAGGCTCACCAGGCTCCTCAAGCCCTATCACCGTCCTCCCCTCATGTTGATTCATGTAGGAACCAATGATACTGCAAGGCATACGTTTCAAAAGATCACAAATGATTTTCGAGCTCTAGGAGCAATGCTAAAAGAATGTAATGTACAGGTGGTCTTTTCATCCCTCCTCCCTGTTGTAAGACACGGACCCACAAGAGCCAGAAAAATAGTACAGGTCAATGACTGGCTTAGAAAATGGTGTCAGGAGGAACGCTTTGGCTTCCTCGACCATGGCCTGCTATTCCAGGAGGATGGCCTACTGGCAAGGGATGGGGTGCATCTCACACAAGTAGGAAAACACTTTTTTGCTCACAGACTCGCAAACCTCATTAGACGCACTTTAAACTAGGTCCACCGGGGGAGGGGGACAACAGCCTTGCGAACACTACTTTACCCATAATGTCTGGGAATCGCCAGAAGGCTAAACGGAGGGCTGCACAAACACAACAAGGACCACGTACCAAAAGCACAATAATACCAATTAAACAGCTCAAGGGAAGATCCCAGGGGCTCACATGTCTTTACACTAATGCACAGAGCATGGGAAATAAACAAGACGAACTCCAACTTCTAGCACTACACCACAAATATGATATCATAGCCATCACTGAAACCTGGTGGGATGACTCCTATCGCTGGAATGTAGATATCGAGGGGTATAACCTCTTTCACAGAAACCGAACAAAGGGGAGAGGAGGCGGAGTAGCCTTATATGTCAAAAACTCTTATGCTGCACAAGAAATTCAAGACAGCAATCTGGGAAACCAGCTTGAAATCATCTGGATAAGAATCAAGGGAACTGGGACTCAAAAAGATGTCGTTGTAGGCGTCTACTACAGACCCCCAAGCCAGGAGGAAGATCTTGATGAAGTCTTCTGCCAACAGTTGACCAAACAGGCACAGAAAAGAGATGTAGTAGTCATGGGCGATTTCAACTATCCCGATATTTGCTGGAAAACAAACTCGGCCAAGAGTACAAGGTCCAACAAATTCCTCGCTTGCCTTGCAGACAATTTCATGGTCCAGAAGGTAGAAGAGGCAACAAGGGGATTGGCTACTCTTGATCTCATCCTAACAAATGCGGAGGACCTGATCGATGCGGTCGAAGTGGTAGGATCCTTAGGGGCAAGTGACCATGTGCTCCTGCAATTTGAGGTACAAAGGAAGGCCGAAACTAAGACAAGTCAAACCCGCATTTTGGACTTTAGGAGAGCTGATTTCCAAAAAATGAAGGAAACGCTGAGCAGCATTCAGTGGACACAGATACTAAAAGACAAGGGAGCTACGGATGGATGGGAATTTCTCAAGAGTGAAATACTCAAGGCGCAATTGCAAACCGTGCCAACAAAGAGAAAAAATAGGACAAGTGCAAAGAAGCCAGAATGGATGTCCAAAGAACTTCTAACTGTGCTAAGACACAAAAGAGACATGCACAAGAAGTGGAAAAAGGGAGAAATCACCAAAGAAGAATTCAAACAAATAGCCAACACCTGTAGGGAAAAGGTCCGCAAGGCTAAAGCAAAAAACGAGCTCAGACTTGCCAGGGACATTAAAAACAATAAAAAGGGCTTCTATTCTTATGTCAGTAGAAAAAGGAGAAACAAGGAGGCGATAGGACCTCTTCGAGGAGAAGATGGGGCAATGCTGACAGGGGATAGGGAAAAGGCAGAACTACTTAATGCCTTCTTTGCCTCGGTCTTCTCACAAAAAGAGAGTCTTCAACCTCAGCAAGATGGAGTGGATGAGGGATTGGAGGACATCCAACCCCAAATTGGGAAAGAAGTCGTCCAGGAATACCTGGCCGCTCTTAATGAGTTCAAGTCCCCAGGGCCAGATCAACTACACCCCAGAGTATTGAAGGAACTAGCGGAAGTCATTTCGGAACCATTGGCAACCATCTTTGAGAGTTCTTGGAGAACGGGAGAAGTTCCAGCAGATTGGAGGAGGGCCAATGTGGTCCCAATCTTCAAGAAGGGAAAAAAGGACGACCCAAACAACTACCGTCCGGTCAGCCTCACGTCGATACCGGGCAAGATTCTGGAAAAGATTGTTAAGGAAGTGGTCTGCAAACACTTAGAAACAAATGCAGTCATCGCTAATAGTCAACATGGATTTATCAAAAACAAGTCATGCCAGACTAATCTGATCTCTTTCTTCGATAGAGCTACAAGCTGGGTAGATGCGGGGAATGCCGTGGATGTAGCGTACCTGGATTTCAGTAAGGCCTTCGACAAGGTCCCCCATGACCTTCTGGCAAGGAAACTAGTCCAATGTGGGCTAGGCAAAACTACGGTGAGGTGGATCTGTAATTGGTTAAGTGGACGAACACAGAGAGTGCTCACTAATGCTTCCTCTTCATCTTGGAAAGAAGTGACGAGCGGAGTGCCGCAGGGTTCCGTCCTGGGCCCGGTCCTGTTCAACATCTTTATTAATGACTTAGATGAAGGGCTAGAAGGCATGATCATCAAGTTTGCAGACGACACCAAATTGGGAGGGATAGCCAATAGTCCAGAGGACAGGAGCAGAATTCAAAACGATCTTGACAGATTAGAGAGATGGGCCAAAACTAACAAAATGAAGTTCAACAGTGACAAATGCAAGATACTCCACTTTGGCAGAAAAAATGAAATGCAAAGATACAGAATGGGGGACGCCTGGCTCGAGAGCAGTACGTGTGAAAAAGATCTTGGAGTCCTCGTGGACAACAAGTTAAACATGAGCCAACAATGTGATGTGGCGGCAAAAAAAGCCAATGGGATTTTGGCCTGCATCAATAGGAGCATAGTGTCTAGATCTAAGGAAGTAATGCTACCCCTCTATTCTGCTTTGGTTAGACCACATCTGGAATATTGTGTCCAATTCTGGGCACCACAATTCAAGAGAGATGTTGACAAGCTGGAAAGTGTCCAGAGGAGGGCGACTAAAATGATCAAGGGTCTGGAGAACAAGCCCTATGAGGAGCGGCTTAGGGAACTGGGCATGTTTAGCCTGAAGAAGAGAAGGCTGAGAGGAGATATGATAGCCATGTATAAATATGTGAGAGGAAGCCACAGGGAGGAGGGAGCAAGCTTGTTTTCTGCTTCCTTGGAGACTAGGACGCGGAACAATGGCTTCAAACTACAAGAGAGGAGATTCCATCTGAACATTAGGAAGAACTTCCTGACTGTGAGAGCCGTTCAGCAGTGGAACTCTCTGCCCCGGAGTGTGGTGGAGGCTCCTTCTTTGGAAGCTTTTAAGCAGAGGCTGGATGGCCATTTGTCAGGGGTGATTTGAATGCAATATTCCTGCTTCTTGGCAGGGGGTTGGACTGGATGGCCCATGAGGTCTCTTCCAACTCTATGATTCTATGATTCTATGATTCTATGATTGGGGGAGGAGGGGTGGGTGTGCACATTTTAGCATAGCACTTGCTACACATGATGGGCACCTCCTAATGCAGCAGAAGACTGTAACCATTTTCTTTCTTTTTAAAAATGTACAATCCTTATTAGAAATTAACACCTCCACAATTGGGAGAGGTAACCCAGAGAGCAGTTATTAGCATTGTACTCCTTCCATGTCTTAGGCTGCAAACGAAGGAATAAGAACCTACTTCATTTTTAAGGCTCTATAATTCTGAGCACTAAGATTTCTATTCCTTTGGAGTTCTCTTCCTGCATCCTTCATGATGATAGGAGTGACCTTCAGCCTGCAGCTTCAGTGAAATATTACTTTTGCATCTTTCATAACAGCAACGGTTTACTCAAAATCAATTTTTGGGGAAAAGAAGAAGAAAAAATTGGATGCCTTTTGATACGGATCAAGTAAAGAAAACAAATCCCAAGCTGGGGATAAACATTGTTTGTGAAGAAAGCAGACAGAAAGTGCTTGCATATAATTCCCAAGTAGAGAACCTTAGAGTATATGAAACTGCATCACTACACTGAAAGAATATTGAAAATGCCTTTAGTTGTATTTTATGCTTCTATAATAAGAGACTATCAGACATCTGCATGAACACTCTTAGACATGTGTGAGTGCATACACACACAAACCCATTAAAGCCAAATAGTCTGGATTATTCCATAAAAGTTTAATTACTCTTTTAATCAACCTTGCTCTAGTAGTCCACTTATCTCTCCTCCTTTCCTCCCCTCCAGAATGTTCATTTTTGCTTAACACCAGTGAGATACCAGTTACAGAAGCAGTGGTGATGACCAGTGCAGTGTTTCCAGCTCCAATGAAAAACTCTCCCTGTGAGGCAAGTGCTTTTGCTTACTCTACATAGGTTAACAGCAAGTTTAGACCAAGCTACCCTACCTTTTCTTATTAAGGCTCCTTGTACATGAATGTCTTAATATGTAACTAGGAAAAGCTTGGGTGAGAAGGTTCACTCATCCACACTTTGGGGCTGAATATAATCTTTCCAAGGGCTATTACATATGCTGGCTTAGAATGACTTTGCACTATATCAGTGGTTTCCAGCCTATGGTCAATGGACCACCAGTGGTCTGCAAGAACTAAAATATGGTCCATGGTCTCACCATTACTATACAGTTGCAATGAGAGCGACTGGTCTCATGAAACCGCCTTATAGTGTTGAGGCATATTAAGTATGGTTTTCTGTGGGCAAGCAGATGGTGACTACTGGATGGCATGTGCTCTGTATCAGAAATTAAAGCTGATGTGGTCTATCCAATGCAATTTCCTGAATCAGCACTCCAAATAACCAAACTGAATCTAAAGTTGACCAAAAACTGATTCGTAACCCTTTTGGTACTAATGTTAGAGAGTGGTCCCTGGTCAAAGTGGTCCATGGTCAAGTGGTCCATGGTCAAAAAAGGTTGGGAACCACTGCACTATATGGACAGAGTAAAGACCTTATGAACACCGTGGTTTCATCATATATTCAAAGTCCCATGGGTAACATGTGTATGCTAGGGTGAATGTCTTCCTCAGTTTGAGACTTTCCAATTCTAAAACACAGCAATTTGCACTGTGGACTGGAATGGTCATTGCCCTTCATATTTGACTCATCCTTGATCTCAGCCTGTCTTCTTGGCCTTAGATACTAATATTTGGAACCAGAGAAGGTCAAGATGCCTGTTCTGATTATTGATTCCTGTTTGGATCTGGGAAAGAAAGCTCTGTGACAAGTGACATGATTTTAGAACCCCATGGAGTCATTCAATGAGCTAATGGGTTGGGCATTTGTGACAGATAAAAGAAAATACTCATTCACACAGTAAATGTGCTGCCAAGAGATAACAGTGATGACTGCCAACTTGGATTGCTTAAAAGAAGACTGGAAATTTTCACAGAGCATAAGCTTATCAATAGTTACAAGTTATGACATCAAGCTATTACACTATTATCATAGACAGTATACATCTGGGCACCATAAGGATGTTGTGAGGATTCCCCGTAAGACTGACTGACCACTGTGTGAACAGAGCATTGAACTAGGCATGCCTCTGATTTGCTCCAACAGAGCTATTTCTATGTTCTTGAATTATTCTAAATGACTTTGGAGTATATGAGAACTGATTAAAATGTTGTATTTAGAAAGAAGGCTCGTGTTTGTTTTTTAATTTGTTCAGAGTCAGATGCATTATAGGTTAATAAGAAAAGCTTTGATAGTGAGGCCTGCCCCTTCTTTTGAACTACCATTATAGACCTGTGAATGATAGATTCACTCAAATAAGATAGAATGAGAACTATACTGTTTGGCCTTTAGAATTAATTAAACATTGCTGATGTAAATCACTGGTGCTCTTTAACAGTGGCAAGGAAATGACATACCCAAGAGGCGTATAAAATTAAAATTGGAAACCGCTTTGCCACCAGTGTTGCAGAAGATACAGAATAATTATGAGTAAATAGCATGTGGTAGGGCATACAAAAATATCCTCATTTGGAGAGTTCCATAATTACAGAATGCAACATGTACTCACACTGCACCCCATCCAATCCCTGGAGTCCAGATTTGTGGAAGCTGCATAGATGGGGTTAGATTTTTTTATCTTTTATTGGTTATTACTGCTAAAATGAATATTTTAAAAACTAGCAACAACTGATTAAAGAGTTGTTTGACTTTCCCAACTATTTTCCCACTTGGGAAAATAGTTGAGAAAGTCAAGAAAGCAAAGTAAGGCAAGAATTACTCCCAATTCACAATTATCTTATGGTTTTATCAGAATTATAGACTCAAAGTATAGTGTGGGGTGTGATGGCCGATTTGGAAGTGTTAAATTTCTGTCAACCATTGTAAAATGTAGATGATTTCTGAAGACAAATAGGGAGTTACAGGAAATGCAGTTTCTGCAAAACAGGAATGGTTGCAGTTAGGCAAGGAGACCACTCATATTAATTTATTAATATCTCACCCTTCACAAGTAATTACACAATCCAATT
The DNA here is from genome assembly GCF_037176765.1 of Anolis sagrei. Taxonomy (NCBI): domain Eukaryota; kingdom Metazoa; phylum Chordata; class Lepidosauria; order Squamata; family Anolidae; genus Anolis; species Anolis sagrei. Next base: position 42,321,240 of record NC_090021.1, read on the forward strand.
AAAACTTAAAACCAAATAAAATTAAATAGTTTCACTTAAAATCCACAAGTAAACATTAAAAGTAGAATTGAAATAATAAAATGAAAATACTGCATACACCCCTTTCATTAAAACCCTTATTTGCTGCAACACACTACAGCCCAAAAGCTTCCTTAAACAAGTAGGGGGCCAGATGGACTTTGCATGGAGGAGATTTCCATGCCTGGGGAGCAGCCAACCAGAGGAGCCTCTCTCGTGACCTCACCAAAGATGCCTGGGGTGGTGGCAGGATCCAGAAAAAGACTTCCACTGCAAATATTAAAGTACAGGCAAGCTCATACGGGGAGATAGGTCTTTGAAATGCTCTGGATAGATGCCCTGTAGAGTTATAAAAGCCATAGCTAGAATAGATTTGAAGCCAGTGGAGCTGTTTCAACATGGAGGTTATATGTTCTCTTTAACCTCCTCAAGAACATTTTGGACATATTAAAGCATCCAAACATTTTCCCAAGGCAACCCACTCCTGACTTTGTGGTATCACTTGTTCTTTCTCTTGCTCTTCTATGTTTGTCTTTACATTTCTACAACCTAATGAGTCTGTTTATCCCCAGCCCCCAAATTTGGTTTATGGAGTTCCTTACTTTTTCTTGTCCTGCAGAGCCACACACCTGAGCAGCATGATGGCAATGGCCATAAACACTGGAAAACTATTAGAATTAAGTGACTCTGTAAATGTTTGTTAGAGATATTAATGAAGCAAGGTCAGGGGGATAAATAAGAAGTTTCCACCTAATCTTTCTACTATGTATATACATACGTTAAACTTCTTGAATAGAATATCTTTGTAGTTGTATGCTGCTTCAGATGGGATGGCACCTCCACCATACAGTTGTCATCACCAAACTCTTAAGAACCCCTCTTCAACTAAACCAAGCCTTAGAATCTGGCAATCCATGGGTCACATGTAGTTTTGGCTTATTTTCTTCTACTGTGCACTCGATATTTGGGAGGGAGTAAGAAAGTAAGATAGAATGACTGCACTCCTCCAGGGAGTGCAGTCCTGCTCTAAAATAAGACAATCCCGTATTCCAACTTTTATCAAAAATTGAACAAATGTTTTCAAACAAGTGACTTTCTAGTTTCCTCCAGTTTTGTTAGAATGAGCTTTTACAGCCTGCATCAAGTCCTCGGTGTAGGAAATGGGTCTCTAGAATGAGCTTTAACAGCCAACATCAAGTTCTGGGTGTAGGAAATGGTTCTCAGACCCTTTAATTTGCTCACTCCTACACAAAGAGAAATATCCTGTGACCCTTCCACACTACACAGTTTTAGCGTTATGGTTCCACTTTAACTTCCATGGTTGCAATCTAGGGTTCCAGGGATTTACAATTTAGGGAGGAGTATTTTGTATTCTCGGCCTGAAAGCTCCAATACCTCACCAAGTTACGAACTCCAAAGCAATTTATTCATAGCACGATAATTTTGTAATGTGCAATGGATGCAAGTGACATGCCTCACATCCTGTTCACATTTTTTCCAGTTGAGATAATCTGCTGAGATTGTTCCACCAAGATGTTCATGAATTACCAAGCAAAAGTGTACTAGATGATCAAATCTGAAAAAATAGGGAGTTATTGTCATTGAACCAAACCAGGAATTGAATAAACAACTGCACTCCAACCTATGCACTAGGTTTGTTTGATCACGGGAAAAAAATGGTTCAAAACTCGTTTCGGATGTAGGGGGCACTGGCAATTTGGTTCTGAAATTATTTCCGAAATTTCCTGGGAAAAAAGTCAGAATTTTCCAAATTTTCCAAATATGCAATATTACAATGTTGCCCCCCACCAAAAATAACAGTGATAGGGTCTTTGTGCACCTCTTTTTTCCAATAACTTTTGGTTGCTCTCACTGTCTGCTCCCTAAGATAGATGCCTCATTCTCCCTCATTCTCCCTACCTGTCCACAATGATGTTTTAAACAAATGTCTTGGATTTAGTTTGATCTGAATGTCCTGTTTCTTCCATCTCTGTGATAGCAACTGTTCTTTGTTTTATAGCCTGGCTGCATTTATTCTTGGTGGACATTGAGATGCTTGCTACTTCAATTCTAATTGATAGACTGGCACATAGACTCAATCCCCCCATAATCCTCAGTGTTTCATGTCTTTCATTTATTTTTCTCCAAGAGTCTTCACTTTTTTCTTCCCTCCAGCTCTCAGCACGTGCAAGATCTAAATATTTTAAAACTTCATTTTGTCACAGACCAGCAATTGTGACTATTTCTCATAATCTGCCTGCTGCCAGAAACTGGATGAATCATTTCCCAAGTTGTATTAATTTTCTTTCCTTGTCCATAAACAGGATGAATAATTAAACTTGCATTTGAAAGCAGATTAGAGAAGGGAAGAGAGAAAGTCGCCATCTATTACTGCCCCACCTCTGTCACTCCCTGTGATACTTAAATGTCAGCCACTCAGATCCAGTGCTGCAGCTGTTGGCAATAAAGCCTTGGCAGAATTTGGCAATGTGGGTTTCTCTCTGTGTGTCTTTCATATTGTGCAAAAGCTTCAATTCTGAATGAGCCTTTGCTTGTGGGCTTCAAATTCTGTTCCAGTGGAAGAATTTCTCTGTGTGACCAGAATAATTCAACAGGGTTGCCCACTCCCCAATGTAAGGAGGGAATCAAGGCCTTGCTCTCTAATTATCCTAGAGGATTGGAGCAAGTGATCATCCTCAAAAGGGAGTTATATCTGGAAAATGTGATTGTGAATTAAAGTCCTGCTATTCCATATTTATTTCATTTCCTCATTTCCTGGCTTCGTTTCACATGTTAAAAATTCTCTCCCCTGCTCCACTCACCCCTTCACTGACAACTCAAATGAGCATTTCACAATCAGGCTGTGTTCTCTGGCAATTGAAATTTCACAGTAGATTTTATAGGGATGGTGCTAAACTGAAATGGTGTCGTGGTAAATTTTTCATCTTTTTTCACTGAGACATCCAAGAGAAACGCCTTTTCTTTTCCTGTGAAGAAATAAAGAGTGAACATAAAGCCTAGTCCAGGATATGCAGAAGCACCCAATTCCCTTCCTGACCTCCAGAAATGGAAGTGTTTATGTGTTTCCAAATGTATATAGTATGAGTGTTTCTTGTGTTCTTTCACAGTAAGAAGGCTAGATGTGAAAAGAGAGGGTAAACATACTTAACATACTCCTCTGAAAGCTCCAAGGATGGGATTTGCTTCATGTTTTACTAATCCACTGATCAATATATCTGAGGCTGGGGAAGGAAATCTATGCTGGGTCCCAGTAGCTTCAGAGTACGGAAAGTTACCATAGTTGGTTATAGATACAGTCTACCTTCAATTAATTTGTTGTCATTAACATTGTAAAGTTTGAGTAAGTCATTATGTTATTAATTGTTTATATATTTATGTACTCTATAACCTGCCTTTCTCAACACCGTAGGAGACTCAAGGCAGCTTTCCTATATAGGGAACGATTCAATGCCATGCAAACATACATGCACAATTGCATTATGTATTGCTTTTTCTTTTAAAAAAGTATAACTTGTTAGAGAATTGTGTGTTTTTTAAATAGAACCTATTGAAAAATCATCTAAAATGTTTTTTTTTAAAAAAAAAGACTACAAAATAAACCTGTTACATCAGTTTGTATTGCTTTTGAAATATTACTAGTAACTTGGTGCTTCCAAAAGCTGACACCTGGCATTAAATCTTCATTATTTCTTTTGTGCAAGCAAGAACAAATGATTTCAAATATATTTTTCTTGTTGGTTAGGGAGTCTGAGAACTTTTGTATATTTGTCAGCATCACAGGAATTTTTTTGTGAAAATTTTTTTTGTAAAAAAATGTTGGTTTTGCACACTAGCCCTTATTTTGCACAAAATAACTGGTTTTTTCACAAAAACAATATGTTCAATGTGTTTTGTAATGATGCATAGTTTCCTGTGAAAAAAAGATTTGTGCTAAATAATTTTTCACAAAGAAAATCAAAATGTTTCCTAATGGTTGACCATTTTCACAACCTGTTAATGTATCACAATATCCCTTCTGATTGGAAATGAGGAAATTTGTGTTTTTCTATTTCTGACGGTGCCTAATGACAATATGGGATGCAATTTAGAGAAGTGTAGCATGATGAACAAGGAAAACTGCCCAGTGTGAGTTCAGACTCTGTATCTGTGGCTTTCCAGGCTCTCAAGTACAACCAACTCAAGTTTCCCATGAGATGGAGTGTATTCCCGTGTTTTGTGTGACAGAATAGGATGGGTGGCAGATTGTGGTCCCCACCACCAATAAGTGACAAATGACACTGGTGTTCTGGAAAGCCCCAACAACCAAAGAAGACATTACAGCAAAAGATCAGGGACCAGCGCTCTTTGGAATGGCTACATAAGTGGTATCTCATTCTGATTACATCACTCCAATATAAGAAAGGAGGGATGAGGGCACCATGAAATACAGGCAACTTCAGTGACAACTTCTTCCATAATGCCTTACTTTGAGAAAGGACTCTTTAGAGTGAGCATTTGGACACAGTTAATTTTGAAACACAGGCACAGAAAAGTTATAAAGCTCTTTGAAAAGCAGGGTCAAACAGCTCAAACAGAGTATGGATGTAGAGGGCATTGGTTATCCTTCTACCTCAAACAAGGTACACCATTCCACCAGTAGTTTCAATCTGGTGGTTACCTACTTGATCTTTCTAACTGAAGACACCAGAGATTTATCCTGGGGAATTCTTTTCACAAAACATGAATGGACCTCAAGACTTAGTTTTCTCCCAAAGTGTCACCCCAGTGCACCTCACCTTCCTATTCAGAGGAAGTAAAAGAAGAGTAAAGGTGGTTTTCTGGCCACAGAGTGCTCAGCTTTGGCCCCATTTCCCTCATGATTCCACTCCTTTTCAAATGGGACTTGGATGGGTCCTCAGATGTTTTGGCCTTCAACTCCCAAAAATCCTAACAGCTGGTAAACTAGATGGGATTTCTGGGAATTGTAGGTCAAAACACCTGGAGACCCACAGGAACAGAACCACCGACTTAGGGGATGGATTGAGAGCTTTTGTTAAAGGAAAGGATGATTTGAAAGCCCCCATGTACTAAATGGGGAACACAAATTTGGTCCACCTAGTGAGTTCCTCTCTGCAGGTATAGGGGGAAATCTGTTAGATCCCACTGTTTGATGCTTTGGATATGTACCACTTTCCCCAAAACATCTGGCTACCAGTGCACTAGATAATGTCACAGTATTTCCATTGGGAAGACTGAACCTCATTACATGTCCATTATTCACTTTGCTTCTATACAAGCCATGATCACAAGGCAAATGTTCTAATAACACTGCCAGTCCTTTCTGTAAGCAAAATGTTCAGAGTCTTCTCTAACTCTAAAGAGTTTGTCCAGTTTCTGCATAGGTGTAAAGATTTCAGATAAATACTTTCCTACATGCCACATCTTCATATTTATTAATACACCTGACAAAAAATGTTTTCAATGTAAGTGACAGTAAACTACATACCCCAAATTGTATGCCTGTCTCTCTACCTATAAAAATATACTGACTTTGAGGGGATGTCAAAAGTCACAAGAGAATTAGACCCATCTCAGTCTATGTTTGGCTGGTGTCAACATATATTCTGCTGCAGGTGCTCTCTCTCTCTTTCTCTCTCTCTCTCTCTCCATGAACCTGCTGTATGATTAAGTTTCTTCTGAGTTTTCCGAATATGTAACTTCTACTTATGAAATCAAGGCATCCATGTTAGAGGACAAACTTTCAGATTTCTCTGCCCACAAATCTCTTCCTCAATCTTCTGCCTGAGCCCTACAATAGATAACGTGGAAGGCAGAAGGCTCCAGCATGATAAGACTGTAATTGCAAAGCAGCCGTCAGAGTTGACCTTCCTACTTAGGTTGCCACCTTTGCTAGAAGAGAAAGCATAAGGCCATTGCTCCTTTATGTTATGTTAATCACAAAGCAGTGGAGGCTTCGGTTAATGCCTAGTGAGTCCAACACCACAGTTCAGCTGGAAAGACTTTTAGGCCAAGTAGAAGCATGTTGCTCAGGTGATATGTAGTCCCTTCCTTTGATGTAAGATTAACTGTACCTATGGCATCTGAAATATAATACATGTATTCAAGCCTACTATTAGACAGAAAGTGAACACTAAATTAGATACATAATTTAGGATTCGTTTATTTTTTACATTTCATTAAATGTAAGATGTGATGCAAGCATAAGAGGGAGATGTTTACATTCCACCACCAAGTTATGTTTTGTTAATTCCCACCATAGTGATTCAAAGCAAGTAGACTTCATTGATACCAATGAAAACTTTATTTTTTTCTTTTTTTGAAAACCTATACACAGAAAAAAATTGAAAGAAAAACTAGCTGGGTGAAGAAGGGTTAGGAAGCCCCACCACCTTGGGACACACACATCCGTGCATGATAATTTGGATCCAACTGAGGCTGTGTGCATTTACTTAACTATAAAAAAGGCATTTAATATAGCTAGTAGTATAATCCTTATATACCCACTGAGTTGTTTGCTTTTAGGAGCCTCGGTGATATAACTGTAGTGTGTTGTTAGTACCTGTGATAACAGGATCATAACTACTAGAAAGAACAACAGATTAGCAGATTCACAAATATAAATAGGTCAGGATTATGACGCAAGGATAAAAACTGCCCAGTGTTAGTGATATTATTTCTTCTTTGATTAAGAAGCCAAAAAACGTGCATCGGTCCCTTGACTAGCAATTTTGGCATGTTTTGGAAATAAACTTTCTGGTCCATCCTTTACATTTTCTAAAACATTGACAGAATCGAGAATAGGTTTGGCTCAAATCTACAGTTCAGCATACGTTGGTATGTTATGATCTCTCTTAACAGTGAACCCAGTTCATGGATAGTTCTTCATTGAACAGTTTCCTGTTTAGTAGATCAGTTACGTTTTTAAAGCTCTGATGAGATCAGGCCAAGATGGTTGATTACATTCTTAATGGTTTTTCTGGCTTGCTTACTCTGTAAAAAATTGGTATTTGGAATAAATCTAGAAACAGAAGCACCAAGACTCATATAATTTAAAACATGCCATGAGTCTGTTTAAGGTTCCATCACATGGAGAGCACCATCTGTCATCAATGATGATCTCATATAGTCCCATTAGAGTCTTATTACTTGGGGCATCTAGCTCATGGCCTGCTCTTGTCCTCTTCAGCAGGTGTGGAAGGCTGTGGTTTGTCCTGCTACTGAGCTTATGAACTTTAAAATGAAAGCCAAAGACATTCACAAGGCAGCATGCCACCTAATTCAATCTCTGCCAGCTCATTTCAGACTGTGCATGGATATGCTGAACGCCCATGTATTCTGCCAATAATTCCTGCATCCAAGCAGCTGACATGTGTGCAAGCTAAAATATTCATTCTGATTTACCAAATGTTTTCAGTTCTCAAACTAATATTTTTGTTACAAGCTGAGAGACTTAGGTTTATTTTGGTGTCTTGAGGGTTTATGGGTGGTCTGAGGTCAGACTTGACTCATGCAAATTACATGTTGGCATGGTTTGATGGCTTTGTTCTGAGGAACAGGCTGGGTGTGGATTCACTATTCAGAATATGCAAAGAATAGTTAGATCAGTTAGACAAATGAGGTTGGCGTCAGACGTGGTGGAAACTGACACCAACCATAGTGGTAGTACTAGGACAGAAATCAGAGATTATCTAATCAGTGTTTTTTTGAGTAAAAGACCATCCAGATTCTGTAGCCTCAGAGACTACACACACACACAGTGAGGAATGTTCTACCTTCACACCAAACCAGAATCTACATGAGGAGAGATGCTAGCTTCCAAGCCTGCTCCTGCAGGGAATTCCTTTGCTAAAGTAAAGGACATAGACTTGTGTGTGTGGTCTAGCCCTGGAGGCATAAAAAGCTTCATCTCACTTTTAGGCCTAAATCCAATTACTAGAGTGGACCCACTAAATGATTATGCTGAATTATACGTCAGGGTTAATTTCCATTGATTTGTGTGGTTTTTCTCCTGCATATATTTCATATGCCTTCTCCTGTTGCCTAGAGCAAGACTTCTTAAATGCTTTCCCCTCATTACCCTGTTTGGTCCAATAAGTTTTTAAGTGACTCCAGGTATATAGGTATATAAAATAGGTATAAAATCAATAATTTACTGATAATAAATCAGCATTTGCAGAGCTTGCTAAACAGGCTGAAGTATAGCTGAAGCATTTCCTGCAGTGTCCACTGTAAACACTGCATGTCATTGCTAAAAAGATTGGTGTAAATGGGTGAGAAACCTTTCATTGTTTCCAAATTTTTTATAATCACAACATTGAACTAAGGGGACACTGTTTCGAATTGGGACCCACAGTTTATGAAGCAGTGGACTAGAGTGTGATCTGTGTGTTTTACAATTCTCAACATTGTCTAGATAAATCTCAACCTTTATAGATATTCTCATCTCTAAAATATATATGTGCCCACCCTTCCAAATGTATCCCATTCCTCTGTCATTTTCAAGAGCTAAAAACTATGTATTTCCATAAAGAAATACAAATTCAGCTATGCTGTTGGCATCCCTTATTTGGAGCTTTCCATGGTGCTGCTTGGTTCCAGTTTGCCCTCTGCAGCTCTTGTCTAAGGATTTCATCCTAGGGGAGTGGGGTGGGAAAGATTTGTGCAGTTTTGTGTCGCTCCACCTCCAAAAGATCTTGAGAACTTACTTACCCTAATCACACATGTTTTCCTTTTTTTTTTATTTACCGTATTTGTATACCGCCTTTCTCAGCCCTGAAGTGACTCAAGGCAGTTCACAGTTAGCAACAATTCGATGCCTCAACAATTAGAAACAATTAAAACAATCATAAAATACTATTAAAACATTAACATATTATATAAAAAATGTACATAGCCATAAAAACATTGTCATGAGTGTCTCCTTGCCAAAGTCATTGTCCAATTGCATTATCAAGCCATTCCAAGTTTTCATATAATCACGCTGCATTAGTGAAAGTTTGCCCAAAAAGCCAGATTTAAACCTTTTTTCTGTTTCTACAGAAATCATCTGGTTTTGTTGACACCACATGGGAGAGTGCAGGTTCCTCCAAGTTATTTTTCCTCATGTTTTTTTTTTAAATTGCAATAATGTTTTAAATACATTAAAAATAATTTATCGATATCCAAAAAACCCTTAATGTACCGAAGAATTAATGTTTCCTGAAAATAGAAACTTTCCTATACAGCAACATAGTATTACTTTGGCATTGCAAGCTTTCGTTAAATATATTTATTTATTTATTTACAGTATTTATATACCGCTTTTCTCTGTCTCCTGTCCTTGGAGTAATGGCAATAACTTATCTTTGGGGCATATTTAAGGACTGCCCACAAGGAAACAGCACAAAACAGATAGACCTCAGATAACAATTCCCATCACACTTCAGTTTCGCTGTTTTAACCCATTTGTATGATCAGGGAACCAGCTGGAGTGTATTCCTAAGCATTTTCAAAATCCTTGCATTTCACTTCAGAAATAGGCTCAAATGAGGACTCTTGCATCGTTTGATGGGCTCTGTGGGGTTCAGTGTTTCAAGTGTCTAGAAATGCTTGTAGAAATACCATGGGTTGAAGTCCAGTGTGAGGTCAGAACAAAGATGTTGTATAGTCAGGATGAGCAGTTCTTCCAGTTGTTCCAACTGCAAGACAAATCTGACAAGGAAGCTTTTGTGGGGATGAAGGGATAATATCTGATGTCTTTTGGCCTCGGGTAAGATCATGGTCTTCTAGCAGCTTTTACCATTGGCCAAAATCTGGTGATGTTGTCAGTATGTAAGTGAACCTGGAAGAAAGAAAATGAAGAAAGAAAAAATAACTCCATTTGGTTGTGTAGACTAGTAGCTTAGTCTAGTTGTGTAGCCTCTGTTACCTTCCTTTTGCCTCTGAAGAGAAAAGAAAAAGGGAAATGCAGTCAAATGCTCATTTGGTAGTAGGAAAGCAAAAAAAAAAAACAATTGAACAAAGGGAAATTGGCGGCATTTGCCTACAGTAATGTCTGCCAGCATAATTTGAGAGGCATGCTGCCACTTATGTTTGCACTGAGTTGGCAGAAACGGAACAGCTCCCTGCTTCCTGGCACAATTAGAAAGAGCAAAAATAGGCAAATAGAAGATCCAGCTTCCCTTCCTAACTGCTTAGAACCACTAAGTTTCCCCCCATATTTTCAGAAACCATGGCTTCCAAGTGATTGATGTGAACAATCAAGACTAGTTTTTTTTAAAATACTATCCTTAATATTATGATTGATTACCACACTTTGACAACCCAAAAAGGGTATTCAATGGGGGCTGAATGCCATTGTTCATATTACAGTAATGTAAGTTGAATTATGATATTAATACACATTTTGAAAAATTATTGGAAGACAATTATCTTAAGTCTTTCATTACTGAACTCCAAATTTTTTCCAGCTGCTTTGAGTCACAATACTGAGGAAAGGTAGAATAGAAATGGTGATGATGATGATGATGATGATGATGATGATGATGATGTCCAAATCTTATCCTGCCAAAATGGCTTTTCCTGAAAGGAAGAGACTTGTTTTTGTTTACATGGCATGCGTTGATGGGCCTTGTATTAATCTTGGAATCAAATTACTACAACTTTTATTTTCATGTTCTTACTTGTTATGCATTTAAATAGTAAGAAATAGCTTTAAGAATCAAGCTTCTCTCCTGAGTTTAGTTTTTTTGGATTGTGTCATTTCAAAATAATCAGAAAGAAAACATGCTTGAAGGGAAGTACCTTCTCAGCCTCCACCTCCAGATCCCATCCGCCTTCCTGTCCCATCCTTTGTTCAGATCAGATCCCAAGACTTTCCTTTTATTTTCCTGCATGGGAAATCTTAAACCATTTTACAGTCATTTTTCACAGTGCACAGTATGCATATAATGGCATATAATGGCAATTGCCTGCTTATTGAACCAGCATTGAGGGGAAGCTGTAGCTCAGAGATATAGTAATTGGTTTGAACACAGAATGCCCCAGGTTCAGCTCCCAGCATTTTCAGAAAAGTCTTTGAAACCTTCCTTGAATTTCTGGAGGGTTATTGCCGGTTGTTGGCACTTGAATATTTTCTCCCATCTCATAAAGCAGGGGTAGGGAATCCACATGGGAATGATGTGGTTTTCTTAAGCAAAGGTAGTTTTGCCAATTTCTTTTACTGGAATATAGCCTTAGGCACCTAGTATTCATTGGTGATCTCCTAACTAAGTACTAACCAGCCTAGCATCAAAGATCAAATGAGGTGGGGTCTAGTTGTTACCCATTGGGGCCTAAATATGCTGAAGCAGGGATTCTCCAACTTTTTTGCCCCTGAACCCTTTTTGAAGGAAAGGTTTCTTGTGGAGCCCCAAGAAATGGTTTTATATAAATCATATTATATTATATTATATTATATTATATTATATTATATTATATTATATATAATGGATATACAGGGGCGGCTCAACCCATTACGCAAAGTAAGCATTTGCAGTATAGTTGATTTTTCCCAGGGGCGCTCTTGAGGCACTCTTGGGGGAAAATAGACCTTGACATATGCGAGTTGTAGTTACTGGGATGTATAGTTCACCTACAATCAAGGTAAGGGGCAAAGAATCTGTGCAACAAGGAAGGCGAGGAAACAAGACTTCTGGTGGCAAGGGAGGTAAGGAAAAAAGACTTGGTGGCAAGTGAGGTGAGGAAAAATGGCTTTTGTAGGCAAGAGAGGTGGAGGGAAAGGCTTTTGGCAGGAAGGGAGGCAAGGGGGAAAAAAGGCTTGCCAATAAGGGAGATGATGGGAAAAGCCTTTTGGCAGCAAGTGTGAGAAGAAAAGCTTTTGGCAATGAAGGAGGCCGGGGGGGGGGGGGGGAGAGTAGGAAAGAGGAAGGAAAGCTGGGAGGGGGAGAAGGGAAGCACGGAGCCCCTCAGTATGCTTCTCAGAGCCCCAAAGGCTCTGGAGCACACTTTAAGAACAGCTGTCTAAAGGCACCATACTCCATTTGCCTTCAAGTCACCCAATGACTTGAAGAGAGAAGCACACATTTTCTAGTTCATTTCCTAGATAGTATCTTGTATTTAAAAACTATGACATTGCATAAATCTTGTGTGTATGTCAAGAGAGAGAACAAGAGAGAAAGTGAGAGAGAACTTCTTTGTAGCATTTGACTTTTAAAAACGGTTTAAAATGTTAAAACAGGTAATGTCCACATGGTACTGACTTTGAGCAACTGCAAAATATTAATGTAATTCCTGACAATTGGAGCAATAAAGTTTTAAAATGGTGAAAATGACAAAAATGATTTTATCTAAAGGCATGAAGTGCCACAGAGAACTATCTTTACACTAAACCTATGTGAGATCCCCGGGACCACTTTTGGGTCCAGTGATTTAATTTTTAAAATACCAGTACCACTGGAGTATAACTGGAAAATCTGTGCTAGCCCACAGAGAAGGTGATGCATTTTTTTGAAATAATATCAAGTAGGAATATCGTGTAATTGATGGAAACACCCTCTTGGTGCAGCCTTTTTGCTTGCCTCTGCTGCTAGCTGAATATAAAAGAGTTCATTACTGAAAATCTGTCAATTTTAACTTATATCTATTAGGCTATGTTTAAAGTAAGAGATGAATTCTTGCTATTTTGGATCACACAGTGTATTAATGCTGTGCATTTTTAAATAGAATGATGTGCACTTAAAGCAGAACTCAGCTGACAGCTTTGCTAAAGAAGGCCTTGCTCTATGTCAGATCAGAGGCTAGATATTTCACACCTTGCCTTTCAGTGAAATATGGGGTCCTCACAAGGAAAAAATAGATAGCTAAAATGAGAGATGGAATTGGGACAAGAGCAATAGCAGCATATGACACTGATAAAGCATGGCGGCAGCAAGAAAAATCAGTATCATTGTAAGGTGGCAGAATGAGACATCCAGGGCGCAAAAGCAATGACTAAGTGGCTGCTCTCTAAACCCTGATATTATACAGACTCGGACCTAGGATTATGATCATGGCACTTGTAAACTTCAGTGTTGTCTCCCATCTTGTTTAATATCTACATGAAATCACCTGAAGAGGTTGTCATGAGAAGTGAAGGCTGCTTTTGTCTATATACCAGTGATGAGGCAGTATATCATATCTAGGGCCAGAAGTAGATGAAAGGTGATTCCTCTGGTCTTAAAGGGATAGAAAGGGACGCAAGTACAACTCCCATTATGCCTAGGTCCACAAGTAGATGAAATGACCTTCTTCAATCCCAGCTGCCCCTGCCCTGGCCCCAAAAGGAGACAAGAAAAAACTGTATCTGATTTTATCCCTTCTCACACTGCCTTCACATTTCCCTTTTGTGTCTTGTCTTAATTATATTGTAAGGCCGGGGGGCAGGAAATATTTTTTTGTTCTGTTACTAATAAGTGCTATGAACAAATAAATGACAATGATAATTGTCATCGTAGCAATCTTCATGATCTTTGACAGCTGATCTGTAATGATTGAAGCCTGTATGAAAAGAAGTTGTAATCCAAAAGGGCCATCCTGAATAGATGCAATTTCTGGGCAAAGTCATCCACAGCTACAAGAACCAGATCTATAGCTTGAGAATGGTGCTCAGCCTAACACCAAGACTGGAGTGCTTTGGGGGTTTGTTTTTTTTTAGATGTATGCTTAAGGATATTAACTGCCTTCCTTTATTTCTTGTTACCCCAAACAGACCAATTTACTTTCAGAACAATAAAAATTCAAAAACTTAAAAAGTAAGGAAGAAGAAAAGAAAAAGACATGTAATTAAAACATAGTAAAACTCTGATTCCTCAATTTTGATTGTAATGAAAAGTAAATAAAAAAGCGGGAGGGGAGAAAGGTTTTACTGTTACAGATCCAACCAAATAACCCTATTATTGATAACTACAATCACAGCTTATTACATCATTAGATTTTATTTGTTCCTCAAAAAATCCATGAAGTTTCCAGTCTTCAACAAAAAATGGAATTGTTTTATCCTTTAGAATCCATGTAAATTTGGCCATTTAGACTGTGAGACTTTAACAATCCATGTTGCCATTCATGCTGTGGTGACCCCTGAATAATAATAATCATCATCATCATCATCATCACCATCATCATCATCATCACCGATACATCACACAGTCCTAGACACTTGGGAAGTGTCCGATGTGTGAGCCAATACAACAGCCAGCAGAGTGATCTTGTTTGCTGTGGACTCATCTTGTTGTGTTTCTAATAATAATAATAATAATAATAATAATAATAATAATAATAATAATAATAATGTTTCAAATAATAATAAGAAGAATATACTATAACTGCCTTTGAAGGCAGTTTGAAAACTTCAGCTAATTCAGTAGTCTACACATATCCTGTTTCCTGTTATATATTTCCTGTTTCAGAGCATCTGCTGCATTGTTACTAAAATCAAATTAAGGGCCAGATCCAATTGCTGAATGAAATCAACACTTCTATAAATTCTGTTAATTCAATACATATTCTCTCATCAGTCTGAGATCATTGTGTTAATTTTTAAATATCCTAAATATCTTAGGAATGTTTTCTCTCATTCATTCACTTCCCCAGGACTTAACATTTTCTAAAGACTCCTTATTCTAGATTTTATTATATAAGGAAAAGATATCAGGTTACAGCAACAGATGGACAGCAAGATAGTAGAGAATTCTCTTCTCAGGAAAAAATGAAATAGGCCCTTTCTTCTACACCTTCGCCATTATATATAAGTGAAGATATTTTGTTTCCATTGACCTTGATTACTGTTTCACTCTGATATGCTTCTCCCCCCCCCCCCCAATTGCTTGTAATGGCAGCACAGGAAGCTTCCCATGTTGCCACAGTAGTGTGACATGTGCTGGCTCCACCCTCCTTCACCCATGGAGCTGCACTGGCATCATTTGATGGGAGCTGCTGGGCTCCATGGGTGACCTGGGACAAACCAGTACATGCCTCCAAATTTAGCCTTTTGTGATGAGGTCGTAAGTTCTTGGTTTTCATCGTTCTGGTCAGAGAGAGAAAATGATTATTTTTTCAATAAAAGTTAATGCTGAACATTAACTTTTATATGAAAAAGGACAGCTTCTTCTCTGAGTATACTGGTAAAAGGCCTTTTTGAATGCCTGGCAAGAAAAATGGTGGCAGCAGTGCCGAGGGGGCACTGGTGTTTTCCCTTCTGCATGGAATGACCCTTGACTTTTCCACATGTCATATCAAGATCCATAATTTGTCCCCAAAATCAGTCCTCAATTTATACATGATGTCAACTGATACATGAATATATGCAGTTCTTGTTTTCATAAAGAATAACCAAAAGGGTGTTCTGTTGTGAAGGACACTTAATAGGCCATGTGAAATCTCTGTTTCATGCATTTCTTAATCCATCGTTGCATCATTTAAGAGTATAAACTGAGAATATTTGGCCTTCCAGATGTCCAGTTTCAACATGCAGAAAACCCAAACATCTTCATCATTAATAACAGATGGTGGAATTTGTCATCTAAACCAGCCAGAAGGCTGGAGGCTTCACCTTTTGTAATAATACCAGAAGAACTGGGCATAACTGAGAAAGCTTGTTGGTTGAGTTGATTATCTGTTGCTCTATGTTAATTTGCTTTGTGGAAATTCTTTCCTTGTAGCTTCGTTTGGCATGGTTCCTCCACGGTATCTTGCTTGGAGATGTTTCCCTCTTCCTTGTTGAGAACAAGACTGGGAAGGAATACAGTAGAAAGCTGTGGCATTTTGAGAACAGAAAAGGATTGGGGGTCTGGCAGAAGATGGTCAGGCCTCTCATTGATGTGTCAGACAGGTAAGAGATAATACCTTTTTTTTTTCATTCTTTACATCTTTCCACTCCCAGGTATCTGGAATTCTTGAGAAAATATATCAAAAACTATACCCATGGTGGACTAGACTCTAGCAGACAAATTAATGTTGATGTGGAATACATCTTTTCATTTAATGGTGTAAAAATTAATGGTTGATTTTGACAAAATGCAGATTACAACAGCTGAGGAAGCAGGTTGATGATGAATTTGATAGAAGTAAGCTGAGAGAGAGGCCCATACACTTTGAAGGCACCAAAAATCCTATCTCATCTTGTAAGCTAAGTAGATCTGTTCTGGTAAGTACTTGGATGAGAGATCACTGCTGTAAGCTACATTACAAGGGAAGGCAATGATAAACCACCTCTGGGTATTCCTTGCTTAAGAAAACCTTATTATAGTCACAGGGTTGCCATAAGTCAACATGACACACACACCTAGGCTGAGAGATGGAATTTAACCTGCACTTCACATGCATTGGTCCTGAGGACAAGCATTTGCATTGGAAGAAAATACCCTATTTTGATATTGGTTTTTACACCTGCTGTCAAGCTGATGATGATGTAATTTGCTTTTATAGGGCAGCTTCAGGCAATTTAAAAATGCTTTTAACACCACCTAGAAATAAGTCCTAAGAATGATTTTGTGCTTTCTTATGATGTGTAATGGATAATATCAAGGGATCTCAATTTGGGCCAATGATAATAGATCACGTTGAGTTAGGGCTGTCCAACCATGGAAAAAAATGTTTCTAAACTCAATTCGTTTTTAGGGGGGTTTTGCGTTTCGTTATTTAAAAGAATTCCGAATTTTTTCTTTAAAAAAGTTCGATATTTACGAAATTTTGGAAATTACGAAACAATTTCGAAACAATAACTAATCGATTCGTTAATGGCGGACGCGATTGCGCAATACCCTAAAAAAAAACCTCCAAATGGGACAGGGGGGACTTCTGAAGCTTCCCTCTCCCTCTGTTGTTGACTGTTGGTGTGATAATTTATTTTTTTATCACTGATAAAACAAACAACAACCATAAAACTTGCACCAGACATACGGAAATAATAACGAAATAATAACGAAACAATTAAGAAACAATTACGAAACAATTACGAAACAATTACGAAATAAATTTTAAAAATTTGTTTCGTTTTTAGTTGCTCCTGAATGGTTCAATATTGCTTCGTTATCAAAAAATAACGAATTAATAACGAATTACGAAATTAACGAACAAAACCGCCCAACCCTACGTTGAGTCTGTTTTTTGACATATACTGAGCTCATGATGCTGTTCAAAGATAGTTCAGAGCCAGTTGCTTGAGTCTGAATGGTGGGCCTAATAAGCTTCCATGAATTCCATTAGCCAGCACAAGATTCTGTCTTTAAGAAAAGTTCAGTAAGGTAAGTGTCATCTGCATCCTCATACCTGCAGACTATAACAACTTTCTCTACTGATTCATCTCTTCTAGTATTCAGGGGTGTTTTCACATGGAACTCAATTCACTGGAAAATAAAATTGGCCTGAACTTCACCTCAGATGTGAGCATTGCTTGTTTTTTACATCCCTGAGTGGTGAGAAGTTCTGGGGCCATTTGATAAGAGAACACGGCAGACTTATTATAGTTTTATACAATTTGCTGAACGGTATCCCACCCCTTTCCATGAGGCATACATTCCACCCTCACCCCAAATACCTAAATTGTGGGTAATAGCAAATCCCATATTTTGAATATTCTTGCACTGAAAGCAAATAACTGCTGGAAGGGGGAGATATTTTTGGATCATGGATAGGAGTGTCATACTGTACTTGCATTTGAAGTAAACAGGCATCCTCTGAGGCAGCAAAGGAGATATTCTGCATTTTCTTCACTACTCCTATTTTTCTTCCTTGATATAGCCCCTTTGGCTTTCTCTTATCCTTTTTTTTACCCTTCCCCAATTCTACCTCTCTACATTAAGTTATATATCTCTCTTTCTTGTATATGGACTCCATTTGATTTCCTCTCATCTAAAGGGATGACACCTTATCCAAACTCTCCCCATCTGTTCTGGAATCATCTCCTTATCACCCTCACTGACAATATCAGGCAACCATTCTGGGATATTAACCAGCCTCCTTCCTGATGAAGGAATGCTATGGTGAAAGCAGTCACAAAAGTATCTGTTTAGCCCAGAGACATTTCCCACTCTCAAGTTTGGGCACTCCAACACTGATCTAGAAATATGAGACAGGTCACTATCTAGTTGGGACCTTCATGCAAATGAAACGTTTGATGTTTTATTAGGATTGTGAGGATCTGAGCCATAACTTTTCCTTCAGCTCTTTCACCCAAGAATAATAGATTTCTTTGCAAGGGTTACCTTGTCTCTTGAGATATTATGTAGAAAGGATCTTTCATCTTGCTAACTCCAGAAAGAGCACAAAGCCTTTTAATACAAAAGGGACACCAACGCAGGATGCATAATTAATATGGCAGATAAAAATATCAACATTTGTCTCTGTTTGTTGTTTCTCTCTGCTGCCTTTGCCCTCTGAAAGAAGACGTAGTTGCTTTATTCAATTTTACTATGTTTCATTTATCTACAGTCTCCTTTGAAGACAGCTTTGGTATTTCGCTGGCATCATTTAGGAGTAATAATTTATTTATGTGTTGCCAAGGTAACATGTTTTCCCCTTGAACTACATCCATACTTATATACTTTTGGCATTCTTCTTGCCAGGCCTTATCCTAATGTTAACAGACGACACGCTGTCCCTTCTAACTATTTGCATGGCCAAATGCACAACTGTGTGAGTTATTATCGCACAAAGATCGTACTGTGTGTGATCTTGGAAGAATCTAAGGAGAAATGTAATAAACTGTGCTGCTCAAAGTAGGTCTTTGAAAGCCGTCCTGGGATTGTGGAAGCAGTGTAGCCATTTCATCAGACATACTTTTAAAAAGTATTCCCAGATACAAAGACTTGTGGGTGCTGTGAAACTAGACCTTTCATATAAGTATTTCCCAAGGAAATTATTCTGCACAAGGCTTGTAAACAAAACTAATGCTGGCTAATGGGTCCCACAGCAGTGAGATAGTGAATTCATTCTGGCTTTTAGTTTGAATTTTAAGGAAGCTGTTCAAGCCACTGAATCTATTTGAGCGCAGTAATCTTCAGTACCTTGGATACCTCCTATAGCATTCAGATTAAAACCTCATTTGGATTCACTGGTATTGTGTTTATTCAATTCTAAGACACATATTTTTCCTATATCAACATATCTAAAATTGGTGTGTGTCTTAGAATTGCAAGTGTGGTGTATCTTACACATTTTTGTTGGTTTTGGTGATATTGAAATTAGGGTTCATTTTACAATTGATGGTGTCTTACAATTGAAGAAATATGAGTATATGGATATCAAAGCCATCAGTGACCAAATCTTACTGTGTGAATCTATGCAAATATGTATGGGGAAAAGGCAGAGGAAGACAGAGAAAAGTAGGAAGTGTGATCGGATCATGTAAAATCCAACATTCCTACTGTAAGAATTGGAGTATATGTGTGTCTAGGAGCATTTAGCAGAAAAAAAAACCAAGCAAAACCCATCCCTGTTCCACATCCCTTGACAGTCTACTGTATTTATACTGGGAAGAGAACTATATAATTCCTTGGCATACCTTGACATATCAGCCTTGGAGGGTTTTTCATGACTGACTAGGGGCTTTGATTGGTCATTGCACAGTAAGCATATGCAATTTTGAGTAACAGGTTCCAATACTTGAAAAAAATAAGGTCGTTTTGCATAATAGCATAAGTGAAAGCAAAGCTTAAAAGCCAGTATTTCAAGCTGGGAGAGAATACTTGAAAAATGAAGGAACCAAAAACTCTCATAAAAGCTTATAAATACTGAAGCAATTCTAAATCAAACGGAAGGGTTCTGCCTTTTATTGTTTATACAATATTTTAGTCATTTGTTTTTTTATGTATGAATTATTATTATTATTATTATTATTATTTTATTTCTTATCTGCCTCTCCTCATGGTTTGAGGCAGGTCACAGCACAGTCAAACACAAACATTGCAAGAATTCTAAAGACACACATATTAAAATGTAGTTCTATAAAAGATACATATTAAAACATATTTCTATAAAATACATATGTATTTTACATTCAATACACAGGACAGAGATTAAAATATAGGACATTAGTTTAAAATTCACGCTTAAAACTGACTGGGTAGGCCTGTCAGAAGAGATAGGTTTTAGATGGGTTTTAAATTCCAACAACTCATTTAGCTGCCGAATTTCTTCTGGCAGTTTGTTCCAGTCTTAAGGCAGCTGATGGAAACATCCTCTGGGTGGCAGTTGCCAGTCAGGTTGTGACAGGATGAAGCAGCCACCCCCAGAAGACCTAAGTCTTCTGGGTGTATGGGAGAAGGTGATCCTGAAGGTAACATGGATCCAAACCATTTAGGGCTTTAAAGGTCAAAACCAACACCTTATACTTTGCCTGGAAACTAACTCGCAACCTGTGGTGTGACTTTAGTTTAGGTGTAGTATGCTAACTCCTGGATGTTCCCATAACTAATCTGGCTACCATATTTTGAACCAGCTGGAGTTTCTGAACTTGGTACAAAAGTAGCCCATTGTAAAGCACACTGCAGGAGTCCAACCTTAAGGTTACCAGTGCATGCACTACCATCTTTAGGTCCTCCAAATCTAGATAGGGGGGCGGCTGGCGTATCATTCAAAACTAGTAGTAAGTACTCCTGACTGTCAGATGTAGCTGGACTGACATTTAGAAAAACTGATCCAGGAGCACTTCCAAGCTGTGAACAGTCTTTCCAGGGGAATGTAACCCCATCCAGAACTGGTTGACACACCTCCATCCCCAGATTGGAACCCTTGATGGCAAGCACCTCTGTTTTGTCTGGATTCAATTTCAATTTGTTTTTCCTCATCCAGCCCATTACATCCAGGCATTAATTCAGAGAAGACACATTATCCTTAGCTGAGATTCTTTTTGAAGGCATGGAGACATATATTTGGGTGTCATCAGCATACTGATAACACCCCACCCCATGCTTATGGATGATCTCTCTCAGTGGTTTCATGTAAATATTAAAAAGCATTGGGGATAGAATGGCACCTTGTGGGATGCCATATAACAACTCATTTTTAGAGGAGCAGCTATCCCCAAGCACCACCATGTGGAACCTGTCTGAGACGTACAACCGGAACCACTGCAGCACAGTGCCTCCAATTCCCAACCCCGCCAGGCATTCTAGAAGGATACCATGGTCAATGGTATTGAAAGCTGCTGAGAGGTCTAGAAGCTACAACACACTACCCTGTCGATGTTGAGATGGAGATCATCCACTAAGGCAACCATAGTAGTCTCAACTCTATATCCTGCTCTGAAGCTGGTATGAAATGGTTCAAGGACGTGTGTGTCATCCAAGATTGCCTGGAGTTTGGAAGGCAACTGCCTTCTCAATCACCTTGCCCCCCAAAAAAGGAAAGTTAGACACTGGTCTGTAATTATTAAGATCCAGGGGATCCAGGGAGGGCTTTTTCAGCAGCGGTCTAATTACTGCTTCTTTTAAACATGATGGAAAGTTTCCCTCCCTGAGAGGCACATTCATAATTTGTTGTAGTTGAGATCAAATTACATCTCCTCCCTGGATGCCCAGGGATGTGTATGCCACCTCTCTTCCAGAGTGGGAACCAAGGAGCCTTATAAAAAGAATCAACTAAAATTTAGCAATACAATTATAAAGTCAATTAAAATAATCACATTAAAATATAATACAATTAAAGGGTGTGAAAAGTTAAAAATGTAGCACATTTGCTGCAAGAAGCATCTTGGCAAGCAATTCCATGTTAAAAGAATGCTTAACAAAATGACTTTGCCCACCAGTGAAAAGGAAGCAGGGAGGGCAGGCCCGTAGCCAGGATTTCATTTCGGGAGGGGCTGAATTTTTTTCAAGGGGGGTTTCGGGGGGGCTGAGTTTCGGGGGGGGGCTGAGTCTGAGTGAAAGAGGGTCTAGCCTAGCAAACCTTTTGTATCATTACCCCAATACCCCCATGCATATGGGATATATTGAGTATGGTGATAAGATCATGATATGAATAAACATAACAGTTTAAATAATGCACCAGTAAGGCCTTTTCGCGAACCACCATGAGAATTTCGGGGAGGGGGGCTGAAGCCCCTCAAGCTCCCCCCCCCCCCTGGCTACATGCCTGAGGGAGGGAGTCAGCCTAGCCTCCCATAAAAGGGAATTGCAGAGCAACTACTAAAAAGATTGCTTGACTGCACCTTTAGTCTAGTCAATCACTAAAGATGTAGTCAATGTATGTATATGTACGTGTGTGTGTGTGTGTGTGTATGAGTATAGAGGTATGCACACATATACTCACATACACACATACACACATTTACATGTGCATGCATTTCACTGCATTATTTTAGGACAAGTGAGGATTTCTGTCAATGTTGTGGGTTGATGTGAGTGTTGTCTATTTTGATAACTATAAATGACCAATGGATAAGGGGTTACTAGCACTTTCACATCATAGTTATAGCACTATGGTCCAACTTTAGCTGCCATGGCAACTTCCTATGAATTTGTGAGAACAACAATTTAGAGATGGATGCTTAGCATTCTCTCAGAAAAAACACTAATATTTCATCAAATTGCAAAGCCCAGGATTCCAAAGAATGGCAGTTTAAGTGAAGTTACAGTCTATTCAAATACATAATATGCTGGGTAAATTTAACTTAGAACTTCTACATATAAATAAGAGATTGAGTAATCTTACTTCAACAAGTTTTTTTCCTTCATTAATTACAATGTAGGATTAAAAAATTAAAAGCAAACTATAATTGGAATGAGTGGAAAGTCATACTTGTAATGCAGAATTCAAAACATAAAGAATCTGGAAAACTTATCTGTGAGTGTGACATAGAATCATAGAGTTGATAGAGACACAAGGACCATCTAGTCCAGTGATTCTCAGCCTGTGGGTCCCCAAGATGTTTTGGCTTTCAACTCCCAGAAATCCTAACAGCTGATAAACTGGCAGGGATTTCTGGTAGTTGTAGGTCAAAACACATGGGGACCCACAGGTTGAGAACCACTGATGTAGTTCAATGTCTTGCCATGCAAGGTCAATGTGCTTTTGATGCTGGAATTGTGTTTTTGGCTGGTTCCTGTGTCTAAATTATCTGATGGCTGAATGCTGTAAGTTTTAAAACAAGTTAGCAATTAATATTAACCTTGAAAGAAATTATGTTGATATTTTTGGAAGAATCCCTAGAAATTCTAAAAGAACAAGTCACTTTCTGGGATCGCTCAGAGTTTTGGGGTTCATGGCAGGAAGAGCTAGCTCAGAAGCTATAAGGGAAACAAAGGATATAGATGTGGGCTTTCCCCCCTGAAAATGATGCTAAAATAGATGAAGACAACAACATGAAGATGTGGAAATTATTAATGATCACTCTAAAGTGCAGTTTTTTCGGGTTAACAATGTTGGTGGTGATAATTGGGGAAAAGATCTGAGAAAATTGGTCAGGTCAGAAAGAATCGACTTTGGTTGGAAGAGTGAGAGACCTATAGAAATAAATGTTTTTGTCATGGAGAATTCAAGATTAGCTTGGAGAATGGAAGAATTGTAAAAGGTGAACCATTTGAAAAGGATATGATAAAATGCATGTGGATATAAATAAGTTAAATCGGATGGAAAAGTGAAGGGCCGGAGAAACTTATGGAAAGAAATGTTTTCTGTTGTATAGAAATGGAGATCACCTTTGAGAATGGGATAACTGTAAAAGGGAACGAACTGGTTGATTAAGAGCAGCAAGGAGAAGAGAGGGAAACAGATACAGTTTTCAAGAACAACAAGATAATACAAGTACTTGAATATTTTAGGTTTTGGAGTAATTGGGTTTGGTTTTTTTTTTTTGCAAAATCTGAGATTTGGAAAGAAATCTTATGTGAGATTTAAGTAAGTAATAATTGAGTGCTAGTTGGTTTTGTATGGTTTTGGAATAATAGGCAGACAGGGGTTTAGAAGTCTTCAGGTTTGATGTACTAAATAAAATGAAGAGCAGGAGGATTTGTGGGGAAGTTAAACATAAAGAGAAGATCTTAAAATTATGTTAATTATGTTAAGTTACTGAGATAGTATGCTTAGTTAGAGAAACATATTAATAAGAGATTTAAGAGCTTAATGTTTAGATGATAAAACTTAGTATATAGGCTGTAATTTTGGACTTTAATGGAAGAAGACAATCATTTCAGTATAGGAGAATTGCATCCTATTGTTTGCAGGAACAGAAGAATAAAATACCAACTGTATACCGATGAGGTTAAATACAAAGAGAAGATCTTAAAAATATGTTAATATTTAATAAGTCTCTCTGTAACAAAGAGAGATACTGTGTTTAGTTAGAGAGGAAGAATACAGCAATTTCAGCATAAGATAACTACATTTTAATATTTGTAGAAGGATAAAACTTTAACTGTAGATTCTGCAAATCAGTAGGAACAAATAAAAGGTAAAAGTAGGAGCTCTGGTCATGAAAGAAGAGTAAAGCTCTGGTAAGAATGTTGAATTAAATGTTTAATTATTATCTTTCTTTTTCCCCTCCCTTTCTTTCCTTTTCTTGCAGTTCATATAGAACAGCGTTTCTCAACCTGGGGGTCGGGACCTCTGGGGAATCACAAGAGGGTGTCAGAGGGGTCACCAAAGACCATCGGAAAACACAGTATTTTCTGTTGGCCATGGGGGTTCTGTGGGCCCAATTCTGTCATTGGTGGGGCTCAAGGAGCTCTTTCATTGATGATGAATTATAAATCCCAGCAACTACAACTCCCAAATGTCAAAGTGAGATTGCTTACTGTTGTGCTATGGTGCTATATATTGATGTTTTTAACCTGTTAATTATTTAATTACTGTTTTTATATCTGTATGTATTTGTATAAGGGCATCGAATTGTGCCTTCTTTGTAAGCCGCCCTGAGTCCCCCCTCGGGGGTGAGAAGGGCGGGGTATAAGTAGCAGAAAGAAGAAAGAAGAAGAAAGTCTATTTTCTCTAAACTTCGCTAGTGTTCACATTTTGAGTATCCATGCCAAGTTTGGTCCAGATCCATCATTGTTTGAATCTACAGTGCTCTCTGGATGTAGATGAACTAAAACTTCAAATTCCAAGGTCAATGCCCACCAAACCCTTCCAGTATTTTCTGTTGGTCATGGGAGTTCTCTGTGCCAAGTTTGGTTCATTTCCATCATTGGTGAAGTTCAGAATGCTCTTTGATTGTAGGTGAATTATAATTCCCAGCAATTACAACTCCCAAATGACAAAATCAGTTCCCTTACTCCTCACCCACAAAGGTATTCAAATTTTGGAGTATTATGTCTTTGTGCCAAATTTGGTCCAGTAAATGAAAATACATTCTACATATCAGATATTTACACTATGATTCATAACAGTAGCAAAATTACATTTATGAAGTAGCAACAAAAATAATTTTATGGTTGGGGATCACCGCAACATAAGGAACTGTATTAAGGGGTCCACTGATATAGAGAACCACTGATATAGAATGATAGAGTTGGAAGAGACCACAAAGACTTTCCAGTCCAATACCCTGCCATGCAGGAAAGCACAGTCAAAGCACTCCCAATAGAAGGCCATCCAATCTCTGCTCTAAAACCTTCCAAGTAGGAAACTTCTCTACCACAAGAAGTCTCCTCATTCCCCACCTTAGTCCCACTCTTCATATGAATTTCAGGGTGAAAGTAATGGGTGAAAGTACATTCCTTAGTTTCTGAAATTGATCTGGACACACTTATTTTAAAAGAAATTCAGGGCAGATATTTAGATTCCTTTTCAGTGGCTTTGAATGGGAATTCAAGTTACTTTAGATGAGAATGGAACACTGGAGACTTAAGGTTCATTCTGAATTATTTTGTTTGCTTCTCCATATTTATGCAAAGCCTTTTGGAACTAAGCAGGTTTGCTTTTTCTACACAAGAGCAATTGACTTTCTCTGGAAGCACATATGTAAAAAGCAAAACAGTAAAGCAGTTTTCAGGACTTGTCTTCAATGCAGATTGAATGCAGGAGTAATGGCAGCTGAATATATAGCAGCAGCAGCAACATCTTTTTAATGTTATTATCATTATTGAAGGTAAAAACAGTATATGTGCAAAATGGATGGGCTTTCCTAGTTTTAATAGGCTTATTTGCCACATCAGTGCTAGCGGTCTACTTTGAATTAATTCCTTTGCAAGCAGGCCCATCAGTAATGTTCAGTTACTTCTGTTCCTGGTGGGCATTACTAGAGCAGCAGCTTTTCATCTAGCCCCACATTTTGCTCAGAAGTGAGGAGAAATAAAAGTCATTGTTTAATGCTTCCCATTAATAGCCCAGCGTAGCATGAAACTAGCAGGAGCTGGGGCATATCACCACTCATTACCCTTAAGGCAAATGGAATTCAAATGGAATCATTTCCTATGGAGGGAAACCAAAGACACTCTATAAAAGTGAAACGTGGTTCTGAACCACAAAATCCCCATATGGCCAGTCTGTGCCGAACTCCTGTGTTATTTTTATTGCAAGAGTTTCTAAGATAATTGCATTGTTGTGGCTGTACGGTTTAATTTGTGAGATTTCAGGTTGTTTGAACTGTTGTTTTGGAGCAGTAATGCTTCTTAAATTGGGAGAACTTGAACAGTACTTCTGCTTGACTAAGCCTGGACAACATTGCTGACATCTGTGAGGGCACCACATGAACAGTGGGGCAAGTTATGATTCAGAACCAGCCCAACTGTTTGCCCAACCAAAAGTTCAGGATGGTTCTGGTGCTTTTTTTTTGGAAGCTCTGGAGCATTTTGGACTTGGCCAAATGTGGGGCAAAACCAAAATCGGCAGCCTTTTCCTACATTCGGATCACGAAGGATCCTGTGGATGCCACAAAATTCTCACCCACCCACTGTATATGTTTCCTCTGTCAAGAATTGTATAATATAGAGGAAGTGAAAATGATTTTTTGCTCTTGCACTTCTTCCTCACAGACATAACAATCATGTTTCAACCACACTGGGAAGTGGTGTTGCATCCCTTCCAGCTGTCATTTTGGCCTATAGTATCCAACACCCACCATGTTATTTTGTGAGCCAGAAAATCTCAGAAATACTCTTAGCAGAAATATAACAATAACAAAAACTAACACTTGTCTGCCTTTTCATGTCAACCAGCATTTTATATTGAAGACAGAGATCTCATTTTACCCAATGATAGGATAGGCCCTGCTTTTTACTATAAATCTGACTAAGAAAACAATTTTATCCTGTTTTGAAGCCTTTCCAAAATGCTGAACTGGAATTATATTCAGGGTAGCACTGTCTTTTTTTTCTTATTATTGTTAATCAAAATCAAAATCATATACACTGTACTCTGTGCTCATGAAGTTTGTTGTTCAAGAAGAGATGCTTTGGGCTGGAGTTAGGACAAGAGTAATCATGCAAGATAGCAGCAGTCCTTGTCATTCAGGGAAATACTATTTAAAAGTTGGGAGACAGCACGTGCCTGCACTCCTTGTTTATCTCTGTAGGTCTCTGACTCATTCTTGATTATCTTACTCTGTGAGTATGTGAGTGACTCTCATTGCTCCTTTTCTGATAGCCATCCTTGACTTTAATGGATTTTTGATTGTAATGATTATGAAGCCATTCTTGGATCGTAGCTTGAGGAAACTTGCATGATCCCGATTGATGTGCCTGCAAGCCGACATTAAATTGCTTAGAAGATATCCTACGCCTTGCAGCCTAAACTGTTATTAAAAGGAAGGTGCTGAAGAGGAATAAATGCCAAGGTGAGAAAAAAAATCCTACAAAGCAAGCCCTCCATTCCAGAGGAAAAAACATCTCTGCCTGCCCACAGATAGAAGCAGGTAAAGTACCAGGTATGCCATCTGCAAATAACAGTTTTAAACAAAGAGAAATCAGTCAAATTCAACAACATCCTGTGAGTGTTGAAATGCATTTGTACATCAACATAGTAGATTTCTTTCTTTCTTTGTATATGAATGTTTTTTTAGTCCATTCCCAAACCCAGTATATGAGAATGGAATATAAAGCACATGTAGGAAGATGAATTATGCCCCAGTATGCGCTATGCTACTCTGCCCAGTGTGGAACACATCTCACCACACTAAAACAGTGGATGTGCTTCTTAATGAGACATGTCGCATTATCACGGAGTGTCTGCGCCCTACACAACTGGAGAAACTACACTGTCTAGCTGGTATTGCACCACCTGTCATCCGTCGGGAAGTAGCAGCCAATAGTGAAAGGACCAAGGCAGTGACATCTCCAGCTCATCCCTTGTTTGGGTATCAGTCAGCACATCAACGACTTATATCAAGAAATATTTTTCTAAGATCTACAGAGACACTCGCTGGAACACCCCAGCAAGCGAGAGCCCAAAAGTGGCAGGCTCAAACCCAGAACCTCAATCAATGGCTGATACCAAATGAGAGACTCCCTCCTGGGCACACAGAAAACTGGGCAACTTGGAAGGTGTTGAACAGACTGCGTTCTGGCACCACAAGATGCAGAGCCAACCTTCAGAAATGGGGCTACAAAGTGGAATCCGCGACATGCGAGTGTGGAGAGGACCAAACCACTGAACACCTGCTGCAATGCAACCTGAGCCCTGCTACATGCACAATGGAGGACCTTCTTGCGGCAACACCAGAGGCACTCCAAGTGGCCAGATACTGGTCAAAGGACATTTAATAAACTACCAAGCTTGCAAACTTTGTGATGATGTCTCACAGACGCTCAATTTGAGGTGCCGAACACCAAAATCAACCAGATTTCTTCAGTACACAAGTCAAAAAATCCTGCGCATTCCTCTCCCCATCTTTGGTAGTAGTTTTTTGGACTTTCCATAAAATCCCCCCTGATGGTAGGGACAGCTCTGGGTTCCTTCACAGTATAGAGGTTGTGCTCTGGAGTACAAGGGCTCTTTTCTTTCACCTGATACTTCATGACACTAGAGCATCTATCCACTTTAAATCCAGTTGCTGCCTCCTGCAAAACTATAGTTTCGTGAGGCCCATGACCTCTCTGACGGAGCAATTTAAAGACCTCTTCCTAAATTCCAAACTTCAGAATTCTGCAGGAGGAAGGGGCTGGATTTAAAGTGGATAGATACACTAGTGTGATGAAATGCTAAGCAAAACAAAATTACCACCTTTGCTTGCCTTTTTTGTGGTGTGCTTTCAAGTTATTTTCAACTTATGGTAACCCCAAAGTGAGCTTATCATGACTTACGGCAACCTTAAAGAAAACCTATTATTGACAGGATTTCTTCAGAGGAGGATTACTGTTGCTTTCCTCTAAGACTAAGAGAATATGACTTGCCCAAGATCACTCAGTGGGTTTTCATGGCTGAGTGGGGATTTGAATCCTGTATTCCACGTTCAAACCACTATACTATATTGCCTCCCTTTCCAAAGGAGAAAGACTTTCACCACCTGTTATTTTGGACAGTAACCCAGATCATTTGTGTCAGTACTGGTGTTCACATGATTGAAAACATTGTGAGTTTCAGTGCTGAAATTCATATCTTATGGATGGCAGAGGGTTATGCTGATACATTTTGTCCTATTGTAACATAACAATACTGTACATATACATGTCTGTACATGTCCAGAAAAGAGCTTCCAAGATTGTCAATGTTTTGCAAGCTAACTATATCCAACTCCCTAAGGCAGTGGTTCTCAACCTGTGAGTCCCCAGGTGTTTTGGCCTACAACTCCCCGAATACCAGCCAGTTTACCAACTGTTAGGATTTCTGGGAGTTGAAAGCCAAAACATCTAGGGACCCACAGGTTGAGAATCACTGCCTTAGGGAATTGGATATAGCTTACAGGAGAGAAGACAGAGAGGTGATATGATACCTGCCTTTAAATACCAGAAGGGATGTTACGTAAAAGTTGAAGTAAACTTGTTTTCTGCTGTGCCAAAAACAAAAACACAAACCAATAGGTTCAAATTACTAAAAAAAAAAAAACCAGAGTAATACATTGAAATGTTTTCTAGGAATGAAGAGTATCCCTAAAATTAACTTCTATCTAAACATTAGGAAGAACCTCTCTTTTTTTTTTAACTATAAGAGCTATTCAGCAGCAGGATTGATTACCTGGAGAGGAAATTCTCCCTTTCTTTCAAGGTCTTTAAGCAGAGGTAGGATGAGCATTATTTAGAGGTGCTTTTGTTGTGTATTCCTTGTATGGCAGGTGGTTGGATTGGTGAGCTTTGTTGTCCCTTTCAACTCTATGATTCTACAATTCAATAAAACAACTGAAGATATGGGGGAAAGTTAAACAAGCTGTACACAAAGCTCATGAGTCAAAAACCTCTTTTAAAACAACAAGGGCAACAAGAAAGGACCTTTGATAATAGTATCAGACAGCTTGGAGTAAGTTGGGATTTGATGCTGAACAAGCAGCAGAATAAAAAACCAGGGGAAAGGAGCCCAGTTAACTGGTACTCTTTATCCTTTGCTCTCTGGTATTTTGAACTATTGCTAGATCTCACCCCAAGGCTAATACCAAGCTTAAATATTAAGCTTCCCCAGTTCAACAGGTATTTTGAAAGTAGTTCAAAGGCAGAAAGCTGGATGACTTCTTTTTCTGCCTGGTAAGATATTTCCTGTCTGCCTAGAAAGAAAGCAAATCCCTGCAGGAAGCCTGTCATTACACCACCTATCACAGGAGGAGATGCTAATTCTGGCTCTTTGGGGCACTCCTCTCTGTTCTTAGGAGAAATTTCAATAAATAAACTAACATAAAAGTCAGGGCAAGGACATTGCTGCATGGTTGACAGCAAGAAAATAAGTTTCCCTTGCCTCCAGGTAAAAATGTGTGAAGGATTCAATTTTTGCAAATTCTAATACAAACAGAATAAGATCTATACCTCCCAGAGTAGCTCAGAAACAGCTCTCTGTTGACATACACACTTCCGTGGATGTTGTGATGTTCTATCAATAGGCATTTCAAAAATGCATTCTCGGAGGTGCATTGTGTATCAACACATACTTTTAAAGACATCACATTTTTAAATATGTATTTTTAAAAATCCATTGGAGATGCATGTTTAAAAGAAAAAATGTTCTCAAACATGCATTTCAGTATATAATGTCCAATTCTTGCACAAATTTTCTTTAAAGTAGAGATTATGCAGAACAAGAATCTGCAAAAAATGACATGTAACAGAAATAGAATAATTCAGAGATCATGATCTCCAAGTTCATATTTCGGATATTATGGATCTTGCTTCCACCTATTTATTATTTATTTATTTATTTATTTATTTATTTACAACATGTGTACCCCATCCTTCTCATCCAGAAGAGGACTCAGGGGTGCCTTACAACAGACAGCAATTAAATACCTACTTTGACCCATCAGTCCTGAACTGAATGTCCCATGACTAAATCCTTGCATAAACTCCATATCCGTATGTTCTTTCTTGCTCTGTTTATTCCTCATGCCTCATCTTTTGCACTTCAGGCATCTGCAAGATAAAAAATTCATAGATCTCCCTGGATAATCTAGTAGGCACCTGATGGGTATGGCCTGGTGTTCCTGTTTGAAGATCTTCTGAGCCTCGCTCTCCACAACCTAATGCACACAGTTTTACCCCCTCTTCTGTACCTTTAAGAAGTTCATGAAAGTAATTCACATTTTCCCATTGCTTTAGTTATGTGCACAGAACAACTGCAGCTGTAGAAAACTTTTCATTCATCTTATAAACAGAGGCAAAAGAAGAAGGAGATAATCTCTTTTTGGACAATTCCTTCCAGAATCTCCTTGCTAGGATGGCCACTACCTATGTTGATTTAAGCTTCCTGGAAATTACGATCCAAGAAAGTAATATCTTCCATCTATGCCTGTAAAGCAACATAGTCATTGTTGAATTAAAACCTGACATGTTTATCCATGAAAAACAGAGTTTCACTATTGTCATTTCTGTTCATCTTTCCTAGAAAATCACTTTTCTGAGGGGTTTTTGATTATTTGGGATGGTGATACCGATTCCTACCCTACCTCCTCAGATGTGTGGAAAAGAGAAAATCACAGATCACCTATTATAATACAACTTGAGCCGTGCCACATGCACAATGGAGAAACTTCTTACATCAACATCAGAGGGACTCGAAGTGGCCAGCTTCTGGTCAAAGGAAATTTAGTGTAATGCCAAGTTGTAAATGTTGTTGGTGGTTTTTCCATACATTATAACTGTATTCTCAATTCACTTCTGACATGATAAATAAAATAACTTCCTTAGATTCCCCAGTTTATTCTGAGGTTAATCTAAGTAGTAAGTGGAGGGAAAACACACTCTTTCAGCAATGACGGATTTTTGTTGGTGTAATGCAAAATATTTCACAGTGATTTAGTCTTGAACACTCAAAACCATTAACTTTGCTCAAAATTTATTTCTGGCAGAGAGTAAAAATGCTAGAACTGGAAAATGGAGTCTTTATATGGAGGAACAATTTTTTAAATCTCCATGGTTATGGAAATTATTATGACAAGAGCCTGATTTCAGCATTTGCCATGGCCTCTCTGGGCCTTTCTTTTCAACTCACCATGGTTCCAATCAGCTTTGGCCTTTTTTTTTTTTAGAAAGCTTTGGCATTTCAAATAAAATGTGTGGGTTTGAGACAAAAATTGCTTTTCGTTTAGTCCCATTACAGAATAAATATGAAGTTACCATTAGAATTAGTGGGGCAGATTCATGGATTCTCCTTGCAGTTTAATATTGCTTTTGATTACTTCAATCCAACACAAGAATCTCATGTTTCTATCATGAGAAATGGGAAGCAGGAGTCCCTTGCTCCCTAATTGACCACCTAAGATATCTACTAAATACAAGATGTACAAATTGTACAATCTGCTAAATCTCAGCTGGAATTAATGAGGCTAGTCCATCAGTTTGATGGTTGCTGTAGAGATAGAGCGGAGGGCAGGTATTAACCCACCACATTTACCAGGCAATTTGTATGGCCAGCTTTCCTTAAGCTAGCATCCATTTATCATTTAGCTGGCCGGTTATACTTCTGCTCAACCCAACTGTGCTTCTGACTTCTCATAAGGGGATCAATCGTGCGATGACAGAGAAGATGGATGAGTTAAAGCAGTGTGGAAGAGAACAAGCATAAATGGGACATGGCTGAGAATAAGTGGCAGGAAATAGCCCCAGATTCTTGAGCATTGTTTGGGCTCTTGAACTTTTCAAGTGTGCCAGAGGGGCTTGAAAACTCATAAGAGGGGAAATGTCTGTTGTCTGTTCTATCCAGCAATGTTATTTTCTGAGTTGACCCTCCTTTACAAATATTCTGATAGGCATTAAATGTGAGGCTAGATTTGCAGTGTGCTGTGAACATTTACTTTTGAATATCATTCCAGCTTCAGTTCTTGCATTTATTACCAGTGGAAAGGAAATCTTCTACAGTTAACAGACAATGTCATGATCTTTCTGTAGGTTATCATTCACCCACATTAAATGTGTTGGCGCTGTTTTTCAGCAGTTATACTGCACAAACATTGTCTGCCCTACTCTTCCCCTTCAACCCAAAGGATTCATATTCTTTTAATGACTGTTTATAATGTGGATACATTTAGCAACTAGAAAATGCTCTGTCCCAATAGGGTTTGTACAGGAGATAGTGTGCGTGGGTGAGCCTTCCAACTATTAATGTTCTGTTGATTCATACAGATTCCTCTTTGCCAAGAAAATCAATTCTATGGCCTTCTTCTAGCCTTTGTGACCTGTGGCTATACTCAGTGCTAGATGCCTTGGAAATTATACCATGTGTTTTGAAAGGGCTGTTAAGCATGAACAAAGTTTTGTAAACATTTCTAATGAAGGTGGACATCATTCTTCAAAATTACTCAGATACTTCATAATTCCTCATTAGTTCATAATTCCTCACTATCTTACTGAGTGTTTATTGCGATTCCAATTGGGTACATATCCAAAAGTTAGGTTAAGCTTATTCTAATTGTGGGGCTTGGGCCACATGTAGCTCCTTGTCACTTCACAGGTATCTCCAAAGTATTTGAAGAAAAAGATTTTGAGGAAGCTTTTTTGAAAGCTTGATGTGAATACCTGTCAGATCCAGTAGGTACATCAAAGGCATGTCAGAAATACGTGGTTCTAGGCAGTTCTGCTGACATGTCAAATGACAATGCACCTTTGAAAATGAATATATCAAAATCCCTTTTGAGATTCCCTCACCTCCTACCAATAACCTTTGGAACTTGAAGAGTCTAGGAAATTCACAAAGGGAGCAGAGCATATTCACTTGTATGTGATCCCCAATTAACATATGCAAGGAAAATGAGAGAATCTGAGTATTGGGTGGGGTCAGAAGGGGTGTTCATTGTAACTGAGAAAAATAGATGAGTGACTTGAAGGCTCTTTGTGGGGAATTGTTATAATAAGCCTATTTAATTTCACACTGTGTGTGTGCTGCTGCAAGTTGCCTGATGACTTATGACTCCATGAATTTCACAGGGTTTGCTCAGAGGTGGTTTGGCCAATCTCTTCTTCATAAGTATAGCCTTTGTCATCTGGTATTCATTGCTGGTCTCCATCCAAGTACTGAGCAGAGCTGAACCTGCTTTGCTTCCAAGACCAGGTGGGATTTGGTGCCTTTAGAGTATTTAGGTACAATATTATTCACCCTTCCTTTCTTTTTAGAGCAATCCTCTAACACCTTTTTAGAGCAATGCCTCTAACACTGTGCCTTGGATTAAGCAATTTTCCTCTCTTCTCTTGTTTTGTTTGGTTCCAGGATGACATTTATCTCTTAGGATCCAATACTCTTTCTTTTGCTAAGTCTGGGCTAAGTATAGCAAAACCAAGTTGAAATGATGTTGTATCTACTCAAATTTGCTAACTTATCTTATTCTTCATAGGTTTTGGATTCAAATTATTACATCCTGGAAAGTTGGGTCAGAAGCCATCATTGCTTTTGATAATGTATCACTCAGCCTGGACTGTTACCTAACAAGTGAGTGCTTCTGTGATTAGTATTTCATTTATGTTCTGTGTTGCAGTACACTGGGTTGCCCTTACCTAGAGTAGATTGGAGTAAGACCAGACCTGCACAACTTGTTGGTAGTAAGGGGCCAAAATTAGATAGACTAAATCTTGTGGGGCTGAAAACAAGTCTTTAGGACCTCACTTTCCAACTAAGGTATAATTGTTGTTGTTGTGTGCCTTCAAGTCATTTCAGATCTATCACAGAATTTTCTTGTCAAGATTTATTCAGAGGGGATTTACCTTTGTCTTCCTCTGAGCCTAGAGATGCTATCCTTCCCACCCACTGAGTTTAGAGTCATAGTCCGAGGTTCTTACCACTATATCATGCTTTCTGAATTCTGATTTCCTTCCCTCTCTTTTTCTTCCTTCTTTCCTTCCTTCCTTCTTTCTTTTTCCTTTTCTTTCTTTTCTTTCTGTTTCCTACCCATCTTTCTTCCTTCCTTTACTCCCTCCTTCTTTCCCTCCCTTTTTCCTACCTTTCTCTCTTTCTTCCTTTCTTCCTTTCCTTTCCTTTCCTCCCTCCTTTCTTCCTTCCTTCCTTCCTGGGGGTGGATGGTGAGCAGCAGAGGGGAAGGCAAGTGTCAGCAGTGGACCAGGGAGGGACAAGAAGCAGGTGGCAAAGGGCAGTGGTGGGGGGGAAGGTGGTGGGTCACACCAATGGCTTATGTGGGCAACCTGTTAACATTGGTGGAATCCTTGGATTTGCCACTTTTACATCATGTGCAAAGCTGCCCTGAGAAAAGGTGATACAGCCCATGTTGTTCAGGGCAGAATTGGAAAAGTTTCTCTTTAGTTCTAAAATTCCCTGAATCCCAAACTTTTATAATCCTTGTGTCAGTCTTGATTGGACATGACCAGAAAGGCAATATTCCTGATCTTGGGTTGACTACAAAATTGGAATGGGATTTGACCTGGGATATTCTGGAAAGTTGGAATATGGTAGATTAGCATAGCATCCTTGACTTAGAAAGTCTTATGGTCCCCCATGCTGATGCCAGTGTTAAGCTTCCATATCATTGATGTACTTTAGCTAGGATCATATGCAGAAAAGTGTCAAACAATAAAACAAATAATATAGATACTGCATTCCAAGAAAGATTTTCATCAGGGAGCAAGAAATCATATTTCTCATTTGCTTGAAGTAAAAAGGTCTTGGTGACAGTGGAGAGTTTTCTTCCAATGTAAATAGTAAGTATGAGGCAAAAATTCAGATCAAGGCCACATTATGTAGGGCAAAGCATTATGTATCTTCACAGAGAAAAACCGAGATTCCTGTAATCAAACAACATAATAGTGTGTCCAAGGTAGCAGAAGTTATTAATGAAGAACAGATAAGCTAGGAGACTTTGCTTTTCTCTGAGGCCCCTTCCAGACAGGCCCTATATCTGACTATCTGATCCCAGGCTTTCTGCTTTAAAATGGATTATATTAGTCCCCACTGCCAGATAATCCAGGATAAACAGAAAATCTGGGATCCGATCCTGGGATATAGGGCCTGACTGGAAGGACCCTGAGCCTACAAGGACAGAAAAGAGTCCTCCACTCCTATACATTACATTGCTGAGGTAATTCACTGCAAACTTTTATTACACTTTAAACTCAGTCTTTAGAAATTAAATTAATCTAAGGACAAAGAGGGAAAATACAGGAAGGAAAGAAAAACTGAAACATTTAAAAAGTAGCTTAAAATGTGAGATGCCAGAAGCTTAATTGGTGAGTCAGATGAGGCGAGTCAGAGCATACAAAGCTCATCTTTGGCCCTAACTCTATTCTGCAACCTTAACTAACATAATTTTTGTGGGGAAAATGCTACCTGGGTGAAGTCAATAGAGTGCAGCACACCAACATTTAGAGCAATTATTATGTAATAGTTTGCCTCTGGGAGACAAGAATTTAAATCTTTGCTCCGGCATGGAAACCTTCTGTGTAATCTTGAGCAAGTCTCAGTCTCTGAGCTATAGGAAAGGAATGACAAGACTAATCTGAATGTGAACAAGACTCTATGGGCAGATCTTCTGCAATAAAAAGGGGGCTGTGAACAAGAATGTGAACAAGACTCTATGGGCAGATCTTCTGCAATAAAAAGGGGGCTGTCCAGACAACGTTTTGGGCAACCCAGAAATACTTCACCACAAACCAGGAAAACCCTGGTTTGTGGTGAATGAATTTGATAGTGGGTTTATTCTGGGCCTTCTTGGTGTCTGGATTGCCAAGAGAAAGGGGGGAGGAGGAAAATTGCTCTGCCCCCCCCCCCCTTTTTTTCTCCTGGCATGTCATTTCTACATGCCAGGAGAACTCCAGCAGCCATCCCATGGAGGCCGGGTGAGTTCTCTTCCTTTTTTACGGTGTTTAGGGGGGCTTCTGGGAGGGGGTTAGGTGTCTTGGTGTTGTACTGGGAAGCCACAGTACAACATCTGGTCACCCACCCCACAAAGCACATGCTTCTGGGGTGAGTGTGGATGGGCCCCCAGGAACATCTGCAATTTTTAAACGCGGATGCTCCTGAAATAACAGCCTGTCTGAAAAGGGCCTATGGCCCCTTCTATGCTGCCATAGAATCCAGTTCAACACAGATAATCTGGATTATATCTGGCCATGTAGATGGAGACTAAGATATGGTTAACTAGAGTTGGCTTAAAAGCACATAACACAACAGGCCCACAAGACGCACACACATGCCCTCTGGCTCCAGAATTTAGAAGTGGAATGGTACCAAGTTTACATCTTGCATTATGTTGGGTGTATTTGTCCAGGGGTAATATTTAACTATTTACCAGGGCTTTGAAAAGATACTTGTTTGAACTAGAACCCCAGAATCACCCAACTGGCATGGCTACTTGATAATAAATTTAAAATGTAACATTCAAAATCTGAAAATATACTTTTCCAGGTATAACACTTAGCTTTATTGTCTTACAAATTAATGTTTAACTTTTAAGGGATAAAGTAATATGTGAACACAATCCTTTTCTTTCTTTCTTTTGTTACTGATTTTCCAAATACTGAGATTATCAATAATGCTCTGTGTGAATATCCTTTTAGCCAGTTCCTCCTCTGATGTAACTCACACCATCTCCTCTATAGTTATTTTATAACATCTCTCTATAGCATCTGCCATGTGCGAATCTGTCTTTCATTTCTAATGAGTTCCATTTGCTTGCACTTTGTGTGCCCTAATGCCAAATGCCAGTACAGTTGAATTTTTTAGCATCTGCAGTTGTAAGAGGATAGATTTTTAATTATTTATAGCTATGAAAAATTGCATGCTCGCATATTAAACACTGAAAAATATGCATGCCAGAACCGGACAATTAAACAGAACCCACTGTAAAAAAATTTTCTGACAGCAATGATGTCCCTTCACCTTCCTAGCATCTTCAGTATGCTTTCCTCCCTCCTTTTCTCCTATTTTCCCCTCCATTTGTTTCAGATCCCACAACAGTAATGGATGCCAGCCTATCCTTCCTTTTAACACTATCATGTGTTATGGTTGCAAAACTTTGGCCTTGTTCAATCCACCACCAGCTGCTGTTCTCCTCACTTTGCCAGACCAACACACCATCTCCACACAGTCATAAACCAGAGTGCCTTTTTGTGTTCCAGTCAATGAAGAGAAGACATCTCGAGACCACAGTCCGGATGCAGGCAATCTGCTCACAGAAAAAGGCAGAGGCGAAGGACATTTTACAGAAGGGCCAACCCAGGATCCTGCACCATTTAGCTTTGGAGGTAAGAAATTGATTTCTTCTTGCAAATAGTTCCAGATAATTTGGAGTCTTTGCAGGAGCATAGATTTCTGCCAAGTGCAAGGAGATACCATATTGCTAATTAGGTGGAGAAAAATACACAGTGGAACAGATATTTTGTGAAAATAAGCACACTTGACAAAATAGACACACTGCAAGAGCCCTCTTTTGAGAAAACAAGGAAAGGGGCTAGACTCTTCTCAAAGCAAAGGGTTGTTGCCATTTTGAAAAGAAGCAAGCATTTGAAACCAATTTCTTAAGCAGTATGTGAAGGCCAGG
The DNA here is from genome assembly GCF_037176765.1 of Anolis sagrei. Taxonomy (NCBI): domain Eukaryota; kingdom Metazoa; phylum Chordata; class Lepidosauria; order Squamata; family Anolidae; genus Anolis; species Anolis sagrei. The sequence continues at coordinate 42,360,280 of NC_090021.1, forward strand.
TGACTTTTGGTACTGTAAATAAAGGTAAAGATTTCCCCTGGCATTAAGTTTAGTCATGTCTGATTTGGGAGTGGTGCTCATCTCCATTTCAAAGCCAAAGAGCCAGTGTTTTCCGTAGACACTTCCAATGTCATGTGGCCGGCATGCCTGCATGGAGTGCTGTTTCCTTCCCGCAGACACAGTACCTGTTGATCTACTCACAGTACTACTTTGATACTGTAGCTCCCAAAATTACAGAATGAAGTACTCCTCTGTGTTGATTGGATGCTCCTGAAGGTCTTCATGCCAAATGTTAACTTCTTTAAGCCTGTTAGAATGCATATATCTCTGAAAGGAACCTGTTCCCCATACCCATCTGTCCCACAAAATGCAGCTTCAAATTTTGACACGGCATAATTTTGAAACTCAAGAAATACTTCCATTTGATTAAATTTTGAGGAGGAGAAGAAAGATAAAAAAAATGTCCTAAATACTTTGCTTTTATCCAATTCTGTCCAGTATCGGGTATCCCAGTGAATCCATCACTTACAATGTGGTAATTTTATTATAAGTTACCATTCAGAGAACTAGAGTTGTAGGACTCTTACTGTGGAGTAGACTTCTCTGGGTGTCCTATAGTTGAAAGATTGCCCAGTTGAGGTCCAATTTAAAGAAGGAAAGGGGCCTTGAATATACCCAACAACAATTGGCTCCCCAACACCAGATTGCGCAAACACATAAGTTGGTCATCTGGTCAAAGTTTGTCTCAGTATGGTGCATCTATTTATTTTATAGCAATTATTAAACATCATAGTCGCAGCAGGTTAAACCACTGAGCTGCTGGACTTGCTGACCAAAAGGTTGGCAGTTAAAATAGCTCACACTGTTAGGCCCAGCTTCTGCCAACCTAGCAGTTCAAAAACATGCAAATGTGAGTATGCTTCTGCGGGAAGGTAATGGTGCTCACTCCAAGCTGGCCACATGACCTTGGAGGTGTCTACAGACAGCACCGGCTCTTTAGCTGAGAAATGGAGATGAGCACCACCTCTCAGAGTCGGGCACAACTAGACCAAATGTCAGGGCACACCTTTACCTTTCATCAATCATCAGTGCTTTTTGGAGAAAGGAGTCATAAGTGGCCACTGAAATCCAGTTATCCAAAATGGTTCAAATGAAACCAAAGGAGATTCTGCTTTGGACCATGACCAGCCAGATACACAGGATGAACTCACATGTAAGGACTAAAGTTGGAAGTTATTATTCATAAAAGCATTATTGTTATTCATTGCAAAACTGAAAAAAATGCAGTGTTGTTATTCATCACAATACCGATCCTCCTCCCCAATGCCTTGCTGTTTTACTCATTACCTTTTTGTTAAAAAGGAACAGTAGTAAGGGAATGGCATAATGTCTTTAAAATGCCCCTGAAAATTTCTATAAAATGCCTTTAATGGTCTGTACAGGTAGCTGAAAGACAGTAATTGCTACTTATTGCAAGGAAAAATGAATTGCTGTATTCTTTTTGAAATGAGAGTTTATGCTGGCATTTGTACCTATCATGTAGCCCTCCAGATATTGCATGCTAATTCCCAGCAGCCCTAGCCAGCATATCTGGTGAAAAATGTTGGAAGTTGCAAGCTAATATGTCTAGAAGGCTACAAATTCTAACCCCAGGATTATGCTCGTATCATTCCATCATCACCATCTATACAATTTCCCCCTCTTTATTCCTAAGCTCTGACCCAGAACTACAACTGTCTCTTGTAATTGCCCTGACTTTCTGGTACTGCAATCAGAATGCTTCTGATTTACCATTCTTTTCTGGCCAACTAGAGCCCTTTCCCATTATACAATCATAGTACTATGTGTGGCAAGATCCTATGAAAGTATGGGGAGAGGCATTTAGAAACCCCAGCTGGAGAGCTCTAGTACCTCCCCAAACTATAAAGTCCATCATTCCATGGGACACTGCCATGTCAATTAAAGTGGAATCATAATAATGATTATGTACTGTGAAAAGGCCTCTAAACTAGGCACTTCACCCCACGGGATAAGTAAAGTGTTTGGGATCATTGGTTTTCCTTTAAACTTCGCAACACCCCATTGGGAAATTGAACTGGTGATTTACCTACCTCCAGCACAACTTCTCCTTTTCTCCACTTTCTTTAGGATTTATCTGTTTGATTTGCCATCATGCGGTAGAGATTTGTTTCCTCCCATTGTCCCTCCAGGATTTTGATTATTTTTCATTTATTTAAAAAAACAGCCTGGATCATAGAAAGTAGCTTTAAAGTAACCCTGATTTTTCCCCAAGTTTTTGCATTGCGATCACAGAAGGTATTTAAAATTGGGAAAACTGGCATTTTGGCTCCTTCCACAAACTGTGCCATTGTTTTATTTACAAGCAGGCAACAGGGATTAACATAACATGGGGCAATAGGCCATTTTGCCTGTCTATCCATGGGGAATGTAAAAATAAATCAATTCCCAACCAGCCTAGGAATCCTTGAAGAATCCAACACAGCAAAATACCTCAACCCCATGGTTGAAAGTTACATCATGTGAAAAACAGTGTGGGTTGCCAGTTCTTAAATGTGTGGCAACTCTAATTTTACTGTGTGAGATGAAGTGCTAGGGCCCTTCCACACAGCCATATAACCCAGAATATCAAGGCGGAAAATCCCACAATATCGTCGTTGAACTGGGTTATCTGAGTCCACACTGCCATATACTCCAGTTCAAAGCAGATAATGTGGGATTTTATTCAGCTGTGTGGAAGGGGCCCTAGATGAGATGGCAGCAAATCTGGATGGGATTTATTGCTTTCAAGACGAAGAATATGTTCAGACGTAAGTCACAGGCTGAATTCTATTAGTGATGTCGAGCAAGAATTTAGTGGTTTTTGCCAGGAGGCAAAGACCAATCATACTCAGCAAGGAGAGTCTGGAGCCCTGGTGAGACAAGCAAAGCACCCTAGATTTTTCCCTAATTTTTCCCAAATCAAGTCTCACCAAGTTGAAGAAAAGCCACTGAATTTTCACAAAGAGTACATTTTATAGAAAATACAGAGTTGTCAGATTCAAACTTCCCACCCCACTCCCCCCCCCTCGCCCCTCTGCCAGCTTCGTGCTGATTGGCTGGAGTCATCAGCTGGAGGGAGGCGTGGCTGGCTTAGGCGCACCTCAGCCAATGGGAAAGCCAGTGCCGCTTCGGCTCCTGAGCCAATGGGAGTTGAGGAGGCGGTACAAGCGAGAAAACAATGAACCGAGAGGAAAGTGAGTGGATTAAATGGAACTTAATGGTTTGTCCGATGGCCGGCAATAATCCAGAGATTATTCCGGGGTTCATAAAGCATGCATAGGGGAAAAGGGGGAAAAGGAAATTCATATAAACCCATCCCACCCATCAAAGTTCATAGAGAGTCCAATATTGTGAAATCATACAAGTCATGAAAGGGAGTCCATGGGGCTTAGGGAAGGAGTTCCAGAAAGTTTCCAAAAGTTCTTAAAAGTTGGCAAAAGTTGATAAAAGTTGTAAAATCCACGGGAGGCAAGTTGGAAAAGGTGTCCCAGAGTCCGTTGAGTTATTATGAGGTGACTGCCAATGCTGGAGATCAAGATCCATGGAGAGAACTACAGATCCCTCCTCACCAAGGACCAAGGCGGCCCGCTGACATCTTGGGGATCCTATGGGGTGATCGTGACAGTTTCCCAGGATCGACAGGCTCCCTGGGCATCCACAAAATGGTGGCAGCAAGGCAGTATCTTCAGGAAAACAGCTGAGCTCCAGGTTGAGGTTTTGGTGGCAAAAATTGTTATTCCTGGGGTGGGGAGGTCAGTAGAGTGAAACTGGGATAGCCATTAGTATTAGAATTCTCTCCAGAGAAGAATGGCACCGGTTTGAAGCGATCCGTTGACTAGCAGATACGGGGGCCCAATGGGTTTCCATATATGCGGTTTAGAGGAGCACAGTTTGAGCCTCCCCATGACGTGAAAATCGCATCCCGGGCAGGCCGGCAGCCATCTGCGGCCGGGGAAAGGAAAGATTCATGCAGAGAAGAGTTTGGAGGTAGTAAAGGACACAAAGTAACACTACTGAGAGGAAAAAGTTACAATTAATTGATACTTTATTGGGGGATTAGTTACAATGTTAGGAAGGGGAAGAAAGTAATAAGAAGGTTTCTGGGTTGCAGCTGCTGCTGTGGCCACATTCATGTAGGTTGGCCCAAGCGGAGCAATAGAGAACTGAGGAACTCCCTGCTGCAGGTCAGATCAGCTTGAAAGCAGGGAGTTCTGGGTTTGACCTCATCAGTATATTAATATCATAATTTATATGTTGAATTGTTTTCCATGTGGAACAACATTTGTAATGGAAGTTCATCGAGAAACTTTGGCTTTGGGTGTTTGGTCCCAGTATCTATAGCACTGTAGAAGCGCACTACAAATTTGTATCTTTTCTAGAAACAGCTGGCTCAGATTAAATGGTCTCACCTCCAAAGATGTCTGCTTACATCTTTTCTGAAGGGGAAGCTGCAATGTTATTGGTAATGATAGTGACTTTAGAGGGGATGCTATGATGTTCTGGAAGCAACTGATACAACTGTGTTATGTTCATGCTTATAAAGCTTCCATTCTGGAGTACACTCCCATAATCCCCCAACCAGCAGATTTCTAGGCATGCTGTCTGGGGAATGTTGGGATTTATAGTCCAAAATGGTTTTTTAACCAAGTTGTGCTGAGAATGCAGATAAGTGATGGTAGCCAAAGTGTTACAGGACTGCACAGGTAATGAGCAATCCAGCTGTCCTCAGGTTTTACTCTGTATCTTTCTTCAAAAACTGACATGCTTTATCTGGGAGAATATATTAATGCCATGATAAATGGTGTAAACATAGATGTTACAACAACCGTCTCTGCTGATTTCATTAGTTAGAGTGTTTGTGCGGCACTTTCAAGATAAAAAGCACTTCTGGAAATGTTGTTCCATGAATCAGTTGCAATAGCTCTGACAAGAAGGGAGATTCCTGGTATCATGTTTGGCTTTCGAACATTAACTCACAATTACTATACATCTGGCAAAGAGTGGGTTGTATAATGTGTCTTGTATAAAACATGCATAGAGCAGCAAGAAAACTTCCGCTTGAGGCTCCTTTCCCCAACAGAAGAGCAGTAAAACAGGTCAGAGGATTATTTGTTCCTAAAGTGTTCGTATCTCTTCACATTTATTGTGCCAAGAATTAGGGAGTCAGAAGGGCAGAAGAATGCAAATTACTTGGAGGTTGAATAATAGCACTTTTGAGAGCTGATTCTCAGATCTGTTGTTCATGACGGTGCCATTTTCAGACCTCAAACTGTGGCTTCCACACTCTGAAAAACTAACAAAAGTTGGCCCCAAATGCATAAGGAAGTCTAGTAGGAATGTCAAATAATCATATTATGACAATCATAATTTTATTTAGGCCCAAGTTACAGACATGAAAAGTATGAGAGTCTTTTTAGCCAGGAGCTCTGATAGCACTTTTCCAAGAACCCCGACACTCAAGCTTCTAATTATATCAAGGTGCCATTCACACTTCTTCCTAAAACTTTAAAAATCCTGGATCTAGCATCCTTTTAGAATGGACATGAACCTACCAAGATTGTATATCTGGACTCCATGTTCCTACTCTAAACTCCTTCCTATCTAAGATGAGGTGGATGAAGCATCAACACAAAGCTTTCTCAATAATAGCACCATCTATGTGACAGATCCCATATTTAGGTTGGCAATTCTAACCCAGGGGCTCCCTTTTTCCCTTAACATACCTCTCTGGATGTGGTACTCGGGCCTCAAAGACCACTATTGCACAAGTAGTTGTATTGGCTATTTGTTTGAGTGTGGCAGTATATAACCAATTCTTCCTTATTGATTCTTAACTGAAAACATTCAGAAAGAAGTGTCGAAAACAAAACCCATGAACATTTATTATGTAGTTGCCATTCTTTGATTTCAAACAAAATACAACTTCTGCTTGAACAATTTCCACATGCTCATTGTCCAAAACCCCTGTGCAAATCTCTCATTTGTTTATTTATTTATTTATTTCCTATATTTATGCCCTGACCTTCTCACCCCTGAGGGGGGACTCAGGGCGGCCTCACAAATACACCATACAGTGTCATCATAATAAAACAATCAACAATACATTAAAATATAAAAATATTAAACAATAATTAAAACAATTGATTAACACATGCCTATTAAAATCAGAGTCTAAAATCCAGTCTGGGTCAAATCATTGCCATAAGTATTAAAATCTTCTTTCACTTGCTTCTTCCTCTTTGTTTCTATCCCCACTCATAACTGGCCCTATGTTATGCTTTTAAATTTTAAGTCCATTCCTATCCGCTACTGTCCCTGTCTCTATCTATCTAATAATAATAATAATAATAATAATAATAATAATAATAATAATATACTTTATTTGTATACCGCCCTATTTCCCCAAGGCGACTCAGGGCTATTGTCAACATATAAGGCAAAATATTTAATTACCCATAAGGAAAACCATGCAGACAATTAAAATAAACATCATAAAACATAAAATCCTACTAAAACATACATAATGGTCCACGCTCTGGTTACATCCTGTTTAGACTACTGCAACGCTCTCTACGTGGGGTTGCCTATGAAGACTGCCCGGAAGCTTCAATTAGTCCAACAAGCGGCAGCCAGATTGCTAACAGGAGCGGGGTACAGGGAGCATACGACTCCCCTGTTGTGCCAGCTCCACTGGCTGCCAATCAGCTTCCGAGCACAATTCAAAGTGCTGGTCCTGACCTATAAAGCCTTAAACGACTCCGGCCCAATTTACCTGTCCGAACGGATTCTCCCCTATGAACCATCAAGGTTATTAAGATCTTCTGGAGGGGCCCTGCTCTCGGTCCCACCACCCTCGCAATCGCATCTGGTGGGGACGAGGGACCGGGCCCTCTCGGTGGTGGCCCCTTGGCTTTGGAATTCCCTCCCACTAGAGATTAGATCTGCTCCCTCCATCCTGACTTTTAGAAAGCTAATAAAAACCTGGCTTTGGAATATGGCATTTGATGATTGAGTCAATAACTCTTGTCCACACTGAAGGATGGCGATGAATTGTGACTGCATTTGACGACTTGGCTTGTGTAATGTGATGATGTATTTTACTGTATTTTATATTTTAATGTATAATGATGATGCACGGTACTGTTTTATATTACTGTATATGAATACATGTTGTAAACCGGCCTGAGTCCTTCTTCTGAGGTTGAGGTATATAAAACCTATTAAAAAAATTTAAAAATTAGATGGGTTCAAAAATACCAATGGCCAGGATTACAAAATAGACATGGTAACTATAAAAGAGCTGGGCAAGGGATAGTGTAACAGTGTATCATAGGCCCAGGGAAGTGGATAAAGTTCAGAACAAAGAACTGTCTGACAGCCTAGGGAAGGCCTAGGGACTAATCATTCTCAAACACCTACAGAAGGAGGACAGTGTGGGGGCTTGTCTGATCTCTCAGTGGAGGGAGTTCCAAAGTCAGGGGGCCCCCACCTAGAAGGCCCTCTCCCTCATTCCCAAGAGGAGGGCCTCCCCGACAGATCTTAGAGCCCACGCCGTTTCATAGGGGGAGATGCAACGACAAAGATAGGCAGGGCCTGAACCATTTGGGGTTTTGTAGGTCATAACCTGCACCTTGAAATGGGACTGACAGTTTATCAGCAGCCAATGGAACTGCTTTAGTAGGTGTGACGTTAGCTCCAGTTAGAAGCCTGGCTGCTAACCTTTCTACCAATTGCAGTTTCTGAGCCATCTTCAAAGGCATCCCCACTTAGAGTGTATTGCAATAATCCAATCTGGATGCAACCAATGCGTGAATTACCGTGGCCATGTCCAACTTCTTGAGGTATGGTCACAGCTGGCACACAAGCTTTAATTGTGCAAAAACTCTCCTGGCCACTGCCAACACCTGGGCATCAAGTGTCAGCGCAGAGTCCAGGAGGACCTCCAAACTGCAGAGCTGTGTTCTCATTAAGCACAGGTTGCCACACAATACCCTGATCGACCCCACGGCTGACCAGGAGGATTTCTGTCAAGTCTGGATTAAGCTTCAGCCTATCTGACTGTTTTATTTCTATTTTATTTAAATGCACTCCATATTCTGGAGACAGAGTGTTTCCCTGGTCAGGGTTATTTCCCTGGTCTTGCCTTTGATTTGTGTTTATGCAAGTAACAAAATTCCCTATTTTTCCATCAATCTTTAAGGATTAAAATATGTGTTGCTTTTGTGTCATGCAGGGATTTTATCTTCTCTACTTATGAAATGCTTTGCTGTTTGATTTCCTTTATGTTCTGTTATTATTTATACCATTCAGAAACACTTGCATCATTTTGCCACTCTCTGTTCCTTCTTGTTGATGTCCTGTTTTTGTTGTGGAGGGGTAATTAAACCAAACCAAGGAAGTAAACACCTGACTATGGTGGACCAAAGAATAATATTGATCTGCCCCCTGTTGTCCCTTTCAGCTTTATTTTGAAACCAGAGGCAGGCAGCATCCCTGCAGAGGTGTAGCAGAATCAGATTGTGTGTGTATGTGTTTCTGTGTTTAACTTCAGCAGGAATGTGAGACTGTCACTTCTTCAATGAGGGACACACAACCTACAGGGAATAGAACAAACAGTACAAATAAGTGAAAGTATCCCACTGTGTATTTATCTGGTAACAGGTTAGATTGCCAACCAGAGCTCTGATTTATCTTCCAAGCTCCCTAAACAGCTTTATATATCAACAACAGTCTTTGGATGTGAAAACCTTCCACTCCGAATACTCTAGCAAAATTATTTCTTTCCCCTTATTTTCGCCCTCATTTCTTTCATTTTCTTTCCCCCTCTTTTTCCCAATACCATTAATTTTGAAGTGCTGGTGCATCATTTTTCATCAGCTATCACCATCTTTTGCTTGTTATTGGAGTTGCTGGTATAGGTTGCATTAAATGAAAAGGCAAAGGAAATAGCTCTCTCAGCCATTCATGTTGTGTTATGTACATTGAACATCTGTTTCCCACTTCATGTGGAGACTATTTCAACAGTATTAGGACTCCATGTTGTATTGTAGAATATTTTCAGTATTGTACGGAAAAGTACAACCAAGGTTTTAGAGGATTTTGATCTGTGTATTCTTACAAAAGTCTGCCATTTTCCTCACAAAACTGCAACCTCATATAGGAGCCTCTGAGTTTCAGTATAATACAGATGATACAATTTGTTTATTCATTTTGCATCATCAACTTGAAATATTTTTGTATCATCAACTTGAAATGAGATGCATTTTTTTATTTTCAAAGTTACCGAGGCAGATAATTTGAAATTGACCAGATACATTTTCATTTTAATACATTTTCCAAAGCTGGTTATTGTGGCATATCAGGGTCCTTTCCTCACCAATTTATCCTCACAGTCTACCTGGGAAGTAGGTTAAACTAAGATGTAGAAATGGAATCAATACTATCATGAACTTCATGGCTGAGTAGGGACTTATTTATTTTATTTTATTTATTGGCTTTATAACCTGCCTTTCTTTAAGTCTATGATTCAAGGCAGCTTGAGGCTCAGTTTCGCTGAACTTAATCCAGTATTCTAACAGCTATACTGCAAATATTAAAATTTAATTCAGAATCATTTTTAAAGAAAAGGAAAAAAAAGATGAAACATGTATTTTTGAGGTCATTGTTTCGGAGAACCAAAACCAGCATTTTTTATCTAAATGTTTTATAACTGCACATTTTCTACCATGCTTTTCACTGTTAAATTATGAAATTACAAAGAGAAATCGCAGGTCAGTGCTTCCAAGGAATTTTGAAAGCCTTGCATCCAACATTTCTGATCTGCCTACTACCATTTTAGTAATGAGACGCTGAGGATCTATATTTTATTGGTTTTATTATTCTAGTTAATGTTATTTATGCTAAATGTTTTAATTGTTTTTATGTTATTGCGGGCATCGAATTGTGCCATTGTAAACCACCCTGAGTCACCCTCGGGCTGAGAATGGCAGTATATAAATATGGTAAATAAATAAATAAATTTTCACTACCTCTCTTTCTTAAGCTTTCTAGGGGCCCTTCCACACAGCCCTATATCCCAGAATATCAAGGCAGAAACTCCCACATTTATCTAAGTGAGAACTCAGATAACCCAGTTCAAAGCAGATATTGTGGGATTTTCTGCCATGATATTCTGGGATATAGGGCTGTGGGGAAGGGTCCTTAGTCTCAAGCTTAGCTTGGCCATCATCATAATCATCATTGCCATCTTTTTAATATCCTGCCTTTTCCTTAGAATTGGGGTTCAAAATTAAAATCATTACCATTTATATCAGCACAGTGTTCAGGACAAACAATCTTGTATTGCAGAATATTGAACTAGATCTGGAAAAACTGGGCTTCAAATCTCCACAAAGTTAGGAAGATACAGATCTCAGATCTAGCCAAGTTTTCTTGTAAGAGCAAAATGAAAGGAGTTGGGAAGAACTATGTAAACTATCCTGACCTATTTGGAGGAAGAGGCTGTACACCACCACCACAAATAAATAGACACTGTCTGAGCATGATCATTAGATATGGGCTGGCTTCCTGCTGTCCTTTCTGCACCCAAGAAGCAGGGTTGAGAGCCTGCCAAACTTGTTGATTTGATGGAGAGAGAGAGACAAAGAAAGTCTCTCTTTTTACCCTCCCACTCTTCCCTCCTCTCCCACAAACCTCTTCCGGTGAACTGGCAATATCAGCACCACTGTGGAATCCCTTAGAGGGCAATGATCAATAGGAGCCAGCCAAAAGTAATTACAACTAATGTGATCTTTGGCTTCTTTGATGGATCACAGGCTGTAATATTTCCTTCTTCGCAAATCAGATTAAAGCAGGGAGGCACATTTCTGTTATACCAAGACAGCGGAGAGGTTTTTTAAAAAATGTCCGCCCCATTCACTGAATCCCTGAAAACCTGTATAATAAAAAAAAACTGTCTGAGAGCACCATAGTAGATGATGTCGACATGCACTTGGGGAAAATCCATTGTCTTAATTGTGGCTCAGTGGAATTTACATTGCATCTATGACTCGCTTGGGATCGGCAATCTCTTTTTGATATCCCTAATGGTGGGGGTAAGCTAATTCCAGCAAAAGTGTTGAATATTCATGGATACTGTGCACATCTATTTTCAGACCAGCACAGAGCAAACCCCTTTTTCAATATTGATGCTATTAATTGTGCTGAGAATCCCTCTTTGTATTGGACTCAAGATGATTAGAATTTGAGTTGCATTTGCCATTTTGCCATCTTAGCTTAATGCTACCATGGATTTTGCTTCCCGAGTGTTTTGGAAGTGCTGCATCTAAAGAAGTGTATTTATATCCATGAAAGCTCATGTAACTTTTTTTTTTTAAAAAAAAGGTTCAGTCTTAAAGGTACTATGCAATTTCTTCCTCTCCTTTTCTTCTTCCTTTTTATACCAAACCGTCTGCATACCAGCTCCAAGTTGCCTCTGTCAATATAGCAAGTGATTAGGAAATGTGGGGATTATAGTTGAAAGATCTGAAAGGCCAAAATCACCCATCCATGGCTTATTATGTTCAGACCTTTCCTTGTTTATTGGTTCACAGGGGAAGGTCTAGGATCAACCAGTGGTGAATAATTTTCTGTTAGATGTTCTACTATTTAGTGATGAGTAATAGTTGGGAGGCCATTCAAAATATTCACAGAGCACAGGGTTTGTGGTCAACTTGCACAAACATCTGAGCAGGTTGCTTGACTTTTTGCCAGATGTAAATAATAAAAATGTTTGCCAGAAAACCCACCCTTAACACCTGGCTTAATAAATGATACTACACTCTTGTGAGCTCCATGATAATATTACCTGATTACATCTGTTCAAATGCCAAACTGGGGAACTGAAATTGAACTACAACTTTGTGTAAACTGAATCACAATCAGAATAAGCCCAATGCAAGTCTGCAATCAGATAGAGAAAAGAAGAAGGGATCACTTTGATAATCTTATCCTACCTGTGTACTGTTTTGTATAAGTGTGACCATCGACTCTGTGTGATTAGGGATGCTGCATTTAATGTCAAACACTGAGCACAAACAGTTAATACATATCCCATTGATACAGGCCCTCAAATAGTTCCTAATAGTGGAGAAAGTGTGCAGAGGACAAAGTAGGGGCTCGTGGTCCCACTTTTATTCAGACATTTTTCCCCTGCTAACCTTGCAGCTCCATACCTCTATCACTTCACAATGGTAAACCAGGATATATATGATTGAGCAACATCAGAGTATGGTCAAGATGGCAAACAATATGAATGAGGGAAGAGCACACAAGCTAGCAGAGGTTGCAGCAGTTTGCTTTTCTCTTCATCTACTGGGAAGGACAAGATTCTTTCCCCCTTGCTGAGTTAATTCAGTACAAACTACATTTGCACTTTGAACTCAGTCTGCAACAATGAAAGTAAGCTGAGGACAAAGGAGGAAAGTGGGAGAGGAGAGAGAAAGTGGAACAATTTAAAAAGCAGCTAGAAAAGTCAGATTACAGAGGATTAATAAGGACTGTCACTGCCAGACTGGGACAGTTGGAGAACATGCAGTTTGTGTCAGGCACTGATCCAGAGTGTTGAGTTTAAGGTGTTTTAGTATGTTTTGTTAGCAAAGAAAAATGTTAAAATTGCTAACAAAATCATGTTTTGGATTAGTCTCCATCATGCAAAATAACTATAAACTTTATTATAAACACAAGACTCTGATTTCTTTTGTATATGTAAATTGAACTATAGAAGCTGAGGAAGGAAAAGAAGTTAGGCAGCTGACACTCATACCAAAGGGAGAATTGGGACATTTTCACACTACACAATTATAGCACTGTGATTCCCTTAACTGCCATGGTAACATCTTATGAAATCCTGGGATTTTTCAATTTAGGGGTATGTATTTAGATTTCTCAACCAGAGAGTTCTAGTGCTTCAGCACACTACAAATCCCAGGATTCTATAAAATGTTCAGGTTTTTGTGTGTGTGTGTGTGTGTGCCTCAGGAGCGACTTGAGAAACTGCAAGTCACATCTGATGTGAGAATATTGTCCGTCTGCAAGGACATTGCCCAGGGGACACCCGGATATTTTTCCATTCTGTAGGAGGCTTCTCTCATGTTCCCGCATGGGAAGCTAGAGCTGACAGATAGGATCTCACTCCATCTCAAAGATTCGAACCACCAACCTTCAGGTCAGCAGTTCAGCCAGCCCAAGGGTTTAATCCATTGTGCCACCAAATGTTTATGAACTTGGCAAACCAGACTGTACCCTGAAAAAAAAAGATATGCCACCACAACAGAAACACAATTAGAAAGGTTATTTTTGTCTTTAGTCCACTCCATTTATTCTGAATATTGGATATTTCAAAAAGACTGCTCTCCTACCAATCACTGAATAGACAGCAGAAAAGAGAGCTGAATATATAAGCAGAGGTAGGTTCCTCGATCACCTGGGTATTTCATTAAATATAGCAGTTCATACATCATGAAGTGCATCTTACTCATACCAAATTTTGCAGATGAAAGAACTGCCTCATTAAGCAATTAAATAGTGGCTTCTTGATTCCTTTCCCCCTCAAATCTGTTGTCAGCTTGTCAATGCCTATGTCTTCCAGGAATCACCATGAGCCCGTTATCTCCCCTGGCCAACATCAATCTTGACAAGCTGCTTTGTTGTGTGGATGATCATCTACTAATGTTTCTTTCTTCCTTCCCCCCACCTCCAGCTCTGTCGCTTCCATCTTCTCCCCACCCCCCACCCCCGCCCCATGCCCCCATCACGAGTGATTTCCACTGGCTTTTCAGAGCCTATTGTCAGAGGAAGTTCTGCTTCTTGTGCCACGTGGCTGATTCTCGGAAGGACTCTGAGTCACATTAGTTAATCAGATGAAGGAGCTGAAAGGAACAGCAGAGCAAGTATTAAGTACAAGAAAATTACATTTGTTGGCTCTTCGCATGCAATTATGCTAACTGAACTGTTGGCATAATGCAATAAAGATGTCTGCAGAATAGTATTTCTATATTAAGTGTGTGGCAGTTAACTTGGTGAATGAACAGCTCCAACCCCAAAAAGATTGGTTTCCCAGGCATTCATGGTAGATGAGTTGGGCTTTGCAGTGGGATTCGATTGTCTTTGTGTTGACTGTCTGTTTTGTTCCCTTCAGCTGTCAAAGTAAGGAGTAGGGTGGAAAAGTAATCCATGATTATTTATTACCAAGGAAGTGCCTGTCATTATGATGGACAAGGTGTGTGTGCCTGGAAAGATAGATCTTGAGTTGCAAATACCTCAAGGGGGGATGTAAAGCTTATCTGTACTCTCTACACAGATGCTTGCTGTAGACTTCATTGGGATCCCAGTTATTAAGGATGATAGGTGTCAATTTTGTTTCAGGCGATTCTTGATTTTAAAAAAATCCCCCAAATTCATATATGGCTTCATATATAGAATGGAAGCAATATGAAATATTGGGTACATCTAGACCCAGAACCTTTACTATATTGCTACTAAAACTCAGGCTTGGACCCCACATGTATCTAATCAACCTTATAGGAACCACATTAGGGTTGCCAACAAATCTGGTAATTCTTCTCTTGTTCCACAGTGAAATGATTTCATGTTTAAAATATTCAGATGAATGAGAAAATGAAAGTGAATGGGGTTTTTTTTTTCATTCTTGACTGATATTTATCATTAATTCAAATAGATGTATTTTCCCCTTTATCAACAGATTCCAGAGAAGGGTACAATGCCTTAGAATAATCCAAATAATGTAATCATTTAAAATACATTAAAACAGCCTAAGAATTCAAACACAAGACCAGCAGCACCACAGCTGCATTTCACCTCTAAATGTTCAGATGGACAAGTTTTAACTTGGTGCCAAGATAATGCATTCTTCATGCCAGACATGAGATGGCATTCCAAAAAGCAGCGTAGAAAACCTAGTTGGAGACTACACAGTGTAAACAGGATCAGGAAATAAGAGCAGGGTTTGTCCTAACTCCAGCTATTGTTGCCCAATGTGGCAAGAAGAAGTTGCTATAATCTACAGTAATGAATGCCAAATAAACTTTGGATATAGGTGATTGTGTTTCAGGACAGACTGTTAGCTGACCTTATCTCTTCAGCTGTCATATTTATCCTGGACTAGCTAATTAGCAAAAACTAAACTTGGGCATGTGTGGCCAAACATCAGAGTGTGGTAAAAATGGCAAAAAAATATTAATGAGGAAGAACACTCGAGATTACCTTTGCCAGGGCCTGCTATGACAACATTATGAAATGCATAGGGCAAATTGAAGACACATTCACATAAACACTTTGATTAAGGGCAGAATTCTTCCCCCTCATTTCCTCTTCCCACTGCTGAACTATTTGAGCTCGTACAAATGACTTTTGTACTTTGAATTTAGTTTGTATCAGTTGATGTAAGTATGAGAGAAGGACAGAGAAAACTAGGGCATTTTTAAAAACATCTGAAAAACTATGAGAGAACAGAGAACTTATCAGGATTGTCCCTGCCAAGTTGGAATTGAATCATAGATAGCCATCCAGTCCAATCCCCTTCAATGCAGGAAAAGCATAATCAAAGAAGCCCTGACAGATGGCCATCCATCCTCTGTTTTAAAAGCTCCCAAATAAGGAGTTTCCACCACATTCCAAGACAGAGAGTTCCACTGTTGAACAATCTTACAGTCAGGAAGTTCTTCCTAAAGTTCAGGTGGAATCTCTTTTCCTGTAATTTTAAGTCATTGTTTCGTGTCCCAGTCTGCAGAGCAGCAGAAAACATGTCATCTCCCTCTGTCTTTAAAAGTAAGTATATATATATATATATATATATATATATATATATATAGATCATAAAAGTAGAATATAACATATCCAAATTTCCTCATAAGAATGTTTAGAAAACAACAAAAGTGAAATATAGAAACATATATACCAGGTGTCTCTGATACCTGAGCAGTGATGGTTGACACACACAACTTCTTTTCCTGTCCTCTTTCAATATATCTGCTTTGCTAGCCCATTTAATTTCCACACTGGAGAAAAGACAATTTTTGTCGTCATTATTCTACATTCTTTCAGCTGCTCTACTTAGCTGCATATATCAAGAGAGAAAAAGAGAGATAGAGGCCATATTTTTTTAAGATCCACAGATAGCTTGAAGGCCATCTCTCACATTTCCGCCCACCATTAACCTTTGTCCTGATCATTGCTGAGAAAGGTAATAGCTGTGGTCCCACTTCATTGAACACAGGGACACTATTAAGCAGAAACAACAGAAATGAAAAGTTCCTTTTCTACTGTGTTAGGTCATTTTCTTGGAAATTATTTGTTAAATGTCTGTTTTGTCTGGCTGCTTTCCCTGCATATTGAGAGTACTGCATATGAATCATGCTTCTTACTAATAACTCAAATGGTAAATGTATTTGTCTTGTGGCATCTCTCATGACAAAATAAGGTTTAAGGACCACAACAGAACTCATACAAAACAAATACCAGAAAGTTAGAGCACAAACTAGATGTAACTTAATTTCATGAGTCCACATGTTTGTAATGGAAATAGAAGTTTCAGTATGGTAGGAGGTGAGCAAGGATTTTCGTCTTCCTGACATATTCAAGGTAAAACCACTTGGTGGCTGGGAGATTGTGTGAATTGAAGTCCAAAAGTAATTTTCCAACCTCTGGAAAAAAAAGGTGGTTTTTATAATAAAAAGAAGCTCTCATCCCATCTGAGATTTATGTAGGACTGCTATTTACATCATTTAAAAACTCCACCTTAATGCAATTAACCTAAAATGTCTTTTTATGTCTTTTTATGTGTACTGTACACCGCCATGAGTCGCCCGTAAGGGCTGAGAATGGCGGTCAATAAGTGCATCTAATAAATAATAAAATAAATAAATAATAAATAAATAATAAATAAAATGACTTATTCAATTTTAATTTTCCCTTCCTGTCTCCTGATTTAACCTCAGTTTCATTTATTTACTTATTGTCTGGGTAAGACATTATTGTAAAGCATTTCTTTAACTTTTCTTGGTATTATAATGATTTCTCTGGGTACAGAAGATACTACAAATCAGGCAATAATGAAAGCCCACTGTTACTCAACCTAGATGTATTTGTGTGACAATGTTTTTAATTTGCAAAGCTTTCATTGTTTTGTCTTTCCATTCAGTTTATTTGCTCTTTTTTCTGGGTCATGACTTGCCAAAGTAAAATAAAAATTAGAAGAAGAAGAAGAACCTGGAGAGCTGTACCTCCAACAGGCACAATTCCCATAAAACAAGTTGTGCCCTTCTTCACAGTTTGTTGGAGCATAAAATGTGTATGTGTATGTGTGTGTGTTTCACAATTGGAAACCCCAAACTGGAAATGAAACTTCCAGGTTCATGACAAAGGATTGATGCGGCCTCTGGAGGATCCTTCGCATCCATATATTGCAAGAAAAATAAGATACAAAGCAGTTCCATTGAAGTAATACCAAAGGAAGAAAACTGGTCAGCAAGCCTGTAGATCTATGAGCCATTTGTACAAATTCTGCTCTTTTATTGTTAATAGGTAATTTCATTCCATGGCCCAGCTCTTCCATATTCCAGTTAGAACCTGGAAGGTCAATGAATACACATCCTTGTTGGGCCATTTTCTTTTTGGTGGTTGTGCCAATAGATACACAATATCAGAAGAAAAAAAGCAATTACACTTAAGAATTTTTAAAAAGCTTCTTGAGATGTTCAGCATTGGAATATGCTATCTCTGAGTATGGTGGTCTCTTTGTTTGGAAGATTTTAAACAGAGGCTGGATGGCCATTGCTTTCATTGTGTGTTCCACAATCAAAGTTGGATTGGTTGCCCTTGTGGCTTCTTCCAACTCTACAGTTCTATGATATTATGATTCTAGATAAAACCAGCCATATCAGAGAGAGGAAATTTGAAGAAGGATCAGGAGTGTGGATAAGGAACCATTCTTAGTGTGTGCATTAGGCAAAGAGAGGATTATAGACCTGATGCTTGTTCTATAGGAATTTATATTGAGAGTTAACTCTGTGTGTGTACGCACACATGCCTAATGCCAAACCATCACTTTCACAGGGTTTCCTTAGAAAGGGAATATTGAAAGGTATTTCATCTTAAATATAACCTCTGGCACCTAATATTCATGCATGATCTCTCCCATCCAAGTACGAACCAGGGCTGACCTTGTTTAGTTTCCAAGATTGCTAATGATTGTTATATTGATGTTTAATTGTTGATGATGCTATTGTTTTAACTGTCCCATAATCATTTTATGATGTTTTGCAGTGAATTTTGCTGTTGTTAACCGCTTTGAGTTGCCTGAGGGCTGAGAAAAGCGGTATATAAATGAAGTAAATAATAAAAAAAGATCAGGCAGGATCTGGCATCTTATTAACTATGCTGTTGACAGTGTGTTCTTAATTAGAGTGTCACACAACATTTCAATACCAATAAATATCCTTCTTTCTACCTACAAGCGCCCAAATATGCAGGAGTCAGTCATTTCTATACTGATAGATACAGATTACCAATACTGAGAGGTAAGGTGTGAATAACTAGCTAGCTAAGGATTGCATGTAGTTCTCTTCTTGTCTACACAAGACTATGCCATATTAAATCTGACTATAGAGTATTGCAAGATTCTTCAACTGTTAGGCTGGAAATGGCTAATGCAATTGCCTCTCTTTTAAAAGTTATGCCTAACATTGGTATAGTTGGGATGTTGAAAAATGTATTACAAAGATAGTGCTAAGTTTATGGTACATTTGATGCTTTTTATCTTCTCCAATCTTAATAAAAGCTTTTCTTGAGTAAGTCTGCTTAATTAACTATTTTCTCAGAAGTACTTATGTTAATTCACTTAGACCTGTGAAGCAGAGCTAAAATTCCCTTTGCAATTCTCTGTATACTGAAGGCTCATACTATTTCTACCAACTGAGTTTTCTAAACTCACTGTTTGTATAGGTCGTTCTGTGCTGCAACAGATTCACAAACCATTTTTTTCTTGGGACTACAATAAGCACTGTGTTCTGTAGGAAGCAGTAGAAACAGGAAGTCAGGATCCTCTCATTTCTTTTGTCTTTGTTTTGGCTTATTTTCCAGATGAGATTTCTCTGCTGATTTATTTTTCAACGTACTAAGTTTACTGGATAGTTGTGGGGAAGAGCATTCTGTGAAGTAAAACTCTACACATGCTGTGAATTTGTATATTCAGACAGTGGCATCAGCGACCTATCAGTGAGTTAGTGATTCCACTCCAGGCCTTTCATTAAAATTTAAAAAGAGCTAATCAAGCTGGTGATTACTCTGTCCCTTAAAATAAGTTGAGGCCCTTGCATAGCTGCTTTCAAATCCAGATTAAACACAGGAGTGGATTCACTGCCCATTGACATGGGAAACACTGGCTGTGGGTCCTTTCAGAGATATAGGTTGAACAGGTTGAATGTAATGTGGAATATGTAAAGAGGGGAATAAACCCTGCTTGTAGCTGAGTTCACTATCCACCAAAAATGGTTGTTGTTCCACCTCCCACTTTAGTTATCCTTTTGTGAGAAACGAATATATATTGTTTGTTGTTGTTACCGTTAACTGTTGTCAATTTGACTTTGACTTATGGTGACCATATGAATGAGGGTCATCCCATCATCAACAGCCCTGCTTAAGCCTTGTAAACTCAGGTCTGTGACTGCCAGGACTGAGTCTATCAACCTTTCTCTTTTCCTGCTAGCTTTTACCAAGCATTGTTGCCTTTTCTGGTGAGTCATGTCTTCTCGTGATATGGCTAAAGTACAGCAGTCTTGGTTTAGTTTTCCTGGCTTTAGGGAAGAGTTAAGACTTGATTTGCTCTAGAACCAATTTCTTGTTCATTTTAGTAGTCCATGGCTATGTAGAACTTTTCTCTGACACATTTCAAATGAGTTTTTCCTTCTTCACACCTATCAACTTTCTTCACTGTCCAACATTCACAACCATACATCAAAACTTGAAATATCATGGTTCGGACAATCCTAACTTTAGTGTTCAATGATGTATCTTCACACTTCAGTAAAACTGGGGGAGGTGACGGCCGACAGGGAGCTCTGGCATGGGATGGTCCATGAGGTCACGAAGAGTCAGACGTGACTGAACAAATGAACAACAAACACTTCAGTATCTTGTCTAGTTCCTTTATGACAGCTTCACATTCTTATAATATGTGTTGTGCTGCTCCAGACTTTCTTTTCATCTCTGATCACATCAGCAGCAGTAGATTCTTTCAACCTGGGTCCGGGACACCATGAGCCACAGAGGTACTCCTACTTTTTCTCTGATCTTCCTCAATAAATTGTTGAGAGCCTTCTAACATTGGAATCCCATCTTCTAGAACAGGCATCCTCAAACTGTGGCCCTCCAGCTGTTTGGGCCTCAAACTCCCAGAAGCCCTAACGAGCTTGTTCAATTGTCAGGAATTCTGGGAATTGAAGACCCAAACAGCTGGAGGGCCGCAGTTTGAGAGTGCCTGTTCTAGAACTTCCACTAGTTTCATTTTAGACTGCCTCATCATGGGGTTCTTATGGTAAAAGACAAGCAGTAGCTATGATGCCCCTGCCCTTATTTCTGAGAGAGATCATCCTCCAGTGTCACCCCTTTCTACGGCTGCGGCTGCCACCCAGTCACACTTTAACACATTCAATCTGGCTCTTTAGCGAAAACCTGTCTGACATAGGAGACCCTGCCATCAGCACTGCTTCTGTCGACACAACCTCTTGTTCACAGGAGCATGCAATGCCACACCACAGAAAGGTAGTGCCATTATTTGAATTATACATTGTACTACTGCAAAAGTCAATTAACTGAATACTTTCTTTCAAAAATAGCTTGGGGAATTGATCTCAAACCTCTTTAGTTAACATACCGTAAAAGAGCCATATTTAGGGGCAAGCAATCACCTGGGGCCTATTCATGCTACAGAATTATGCTGCTATTATTCCACTTAAACTTATGGGATCTTGTGATTGGGAGTTTAGTCAGGAACATTTAGAATTTTCAGACAGAATACTCAAGTGCCTCAGCAAACTACAAATCCAAGGATCGCAATTGATGGAGCCTTAATAGTGGCATAAGCCGCCCTGAGTCCCCCCTCGGGGGTGAGAAGGGCGGGGTATAAGTAACAGAAATAAATAAAATAATAAATAATTCTGTAGTATGCGTGGGCTGGTGCCTGGATTTAAGGGTTGATGTGAAATATCCAGTCAACAGCTATTAAAAAAATACTACAAACAGTTCATTTTCACTTTCCAAACTGCCAGCCATTTTTAAAAAAATTTTTTGTCGTGTCAGGAGTGATTTGAGAAACTGCCAGTCGCTTCTGGTGTGAGAGAAGTGGCCATTACAAGGACATTGCCCAGGGGACACCTGGATGATTTGATGTTTTTATCATCCTTGTGGGAGGCTTCTCTCATGTCCCCGCATGAGGAACTGGAGTTGATAGAGGGAGCTCATCCGCCTCTCCCTGGATTCGAACCTGCGACCTGTTGGTCTTCAGTCCTGCCGGCACAAGGGTTTAACCCACTGCACCACCGGGGGCTCCAGCCATGAACTGAATGAACAGTAGAGTGGGAGAAAATATGTGTGTATAATTGTTCATAAATGCGACCGGGGGGGGGGGGGGGGGGAGGGAGGAGAGAATAAGTCCACAATACAGTGGTAGCAGTGTGATAGTACTTTACCTGTCATTGCTCCATCCCATGGAATCCTGGAAAGTTCAATTAGTGATATTTTTTAGGGAGTTATTTTCCAGTCCCTTGAAAAACAGCAAAGAATTCCTCATGTTTTACAAAACTACAGACCCCTCAATTCCATAGGACAGAGCGATAACTCTTAAAGTAATATTAAAGTGTAACAGTAGGTCACTCTAGATGTATCTGTGTTCATGCATTCGTAACAAAATTTACTACTTCATCAGCCATTCAATAAACTATGATTATAGTGAGTGCCTGTGATGAAACTAGTACGTGGAAATTTGACATCTCACATGACAACAATCAATTATGCATGCTAAATACGCATCAAAGTGATTAAAATTATGCCCAATCGAGTAAAAACTAAAAAATAAAGGTAGGGTAGCCATGTTAACCTAAGACAGTGGTTCTCAACCTGTGGGTCCCCAGATGTTTTGGCCTTCAACTCTCAGAAATCCTAACAGCTGGTAAACTGGCTGGGATTTCTGAGAGCTGTAGGCAAAAACACCTGAAGACCCACAGGTTGAGAAGCACTTGCCTAAGAGAACAGAACATGCTTCACCTTTTTTGGCCCAATTAACATTCCATGGCAGTGTTTGATCTTTCAGCTTCTTTCAGACCCCTTCATCAAGTTAGATGGTTCTAAAGGAGGGAGGGGAGTAATGGGAAAAAGCAAAGAAGTCAATTTCTAGTTAAATTTTGAAACTCTTCCTGCATACGCCCTCTCCAATTTTTGTAACATCCTAAATGGTGACAAATTCCAAAGAACTTGAAAGCTTGCATACATTTCTGGAATATTACCTAATCCTTTATTAATTACTTGCCTGTGAATTTTTAAAAGTAGACTCTGTGGAGGAGAGCTTGAAGAAATTTGAAGCACCATTTGATGTTGGACTGATCTGCAACTTCATACTGATTTTTTAGGCAGACACTCAGTTAACCCCCCCTCCCCCTTTTTTAAAGCTGAAGTCATAAGGCAACAGGTTGTTGCTTTTCAAAGTCAGAGGAGTTTATATTCAGCAAGTTTGTTAAAATCTAGCCTCGGTTTTGCTGCTTGCAGCCGTGCTCTGGGTAATAAGATTATCCAGCCAGTCGTGTCTCTGTGTTCTGCACTGCAGAACAAAAGAAGAACCATGCATTTGCCAGTACAATGCACAACAGCATTACGGTTGTTTGCAGATGGAAAATGCTACGCTGCAGTCTCTGGAGCTAGTTAAAGGGGTTCCATTTCAGCGCTGCTACTTTCATCTGTGGAGATCAAAAGCTGTGTTCCAAATTGAATTACTCAAAACTGCCATAACATGTGGCAACCTGTAGGAACCAATCTGTATGATGTTTTAATGGCTTGTGTGTGACACACCGCTGATTTCTTTTTCCCAGTCCTTGGAGGGAAGGGTGGGGGAAATCAATAACATACAAAAGAGAAACATTCATTTTTACTGGAAATGACCTCCTCTGAGGCAACATAGGCAGTGTTTAAAAGAGCTTTCGATACTCGTTTTGATAATCTTAGAGCTTCAGGCAAACGTTACATTTAATAAAGATTTTAGATCAATGTGAGTTTCATGAAATTTACTTGGGGCATGTCAGGGAATTAGATCAGTCTATGGCTCAGCTCTATTTATATTAATACTGAAACTTTGTAAGTGGCATCTTCATATACATCTTGTGAAACAAGGAAGGAGAAGAGACCTGTTGTGGTCTTAAACAAGAATATTGTTCCATCTTCAAAAGACCACTTGCCTCAGACTTTAATTTTCAACTCCTCCAACTCCCTGATTAAAGATGGTTCTTATCTTCTCCCAATTCTGGAAATTGTGAATTGCCTGATTTTGTTTGGAAAAGTGCCCTTTTTTCACTATAGTTATCTTAAAGCTGTTTGGCCACTGATTGTAACAATGGGAAGTTTATGTCCCAATGAAAACTTTTTCAAGATCTACATGTTTCCAAAGAAGGAGCGAATGCATAGAGAATCTTCTGATCAATCTGTTTTAAAGAAATCTTTGATTTTGTATTGAGCATCAAACACAAATGGGTTGCCCTAGCGAAGACTTTCTATTTTGTATCATTTCCTCCTCCATTAACAAATGCATTATAAATTGTGTGTAGTGTTTGTAGTTGCATCGATGTGATTGTGCATACAGTTACACTGGATTTTTTTCCAGAATGTTACTAATGTGCATTTTTTTTGTGCAGAATTTCTAACCATGTAGGGCCCAGGTTCTTGCATCAATATCAATTGTTATACATTCATCTGCATAATTATAGTGTGGTTGCTTTTTATGTCATGGATAGAGGAAGTAATGGTAAAGCATACGTGCAAGCCAGTCCTTCTGTTAGACAATATAAGACAATGCCATCAGATGGCAGGTTTTGGGAAGTGCAATGAAAAAACCCAGCACAACTAGTAGCCATTCCACTGGAATTCCCCCAGGGATGTTCAGATTCTTGGATTGATTTTTTTATGACAATTCCCATAATTCCAACTCCCAAATAGCAAAACACTGGTAAAACAGGTGGCTATGAGATTGTGGAAGTTGGTTCAAACTCTGTGACAGCGATGCCTGCTTGATGTTGGCATCCATTGACTATCTTAACTATTTGCAAAATATCACAGATATTGACACTGGTAAAGGCCCAGTCTGAATGCCAGGAAAAAGGTCAGCCTGTCCAGTCTAACTGGCATCATATAGGTATACAGATATGTGTTGCATTTCTGTATACGAATTATGTGTAAGAATTGTCCAACATGAGATCCAGAAAGGTAGGGAACCAAAACAGAGTAATGTCATACAACATAATTTTACTGTTACCATATTTCTTTCAATCTAAGATGCCATTGATTGTAAGATGCACTGTAATTTTAGTACCAGCAGCAGCAACAAAAAAAACTTTATATATAAAAAAGCAACTTTACTTCTAAGACACACCCCATTTTCAAGATGTTTATATGAGGATCTTAAAATTGAAGTAATACAGTATATGCTCTCAAGTTGACTTTGATTGACATCAAATATATAAATGATAGTCCTCCAATCTACCTGTAATGTGGTCTTCCTGTTTTCCCGATGCCTTCACCTTTTCCAGGCATTATCATCTTTTCATGACTCATGTTTTGTAATGATGTGTTCAACGTTTGATAGCCTTGTTTGGCTTCTAAAATCATCTTAGATTAATTTTCTCTAGGACCCATTTGTTTGCTTTTCAGGCAGACCATGATATTTGTAAAACTCTCCTCCATCACCACATATCAAATTAACAGGATTTGATATGTTAGCTTTTTGTGTATATGGTGCTTCTTGTCTTCAGTTTTGTCCAGTGCTGTAAATCAAGTCAGGGTCAAATTTGGTTACTCCTAGTAAACATCATGTTATGTAGAGATTTGAACCTAGGTCTTCCCTGTTGCAATCTGATACTCTAACCATTACCCCCAAAATGGGTGTTTAAAATGTACTAATCAAAACCTGTAATGCACTATCCAAGCTAATGTATGTAATGTTTGAAATGTCAGTGTCGTTGTCCTTGTTATTATTTTTAGCTTTGGCATGTACAAATCCCATCTATACATTCCATGAGTGTTATCACAGGATAACATTCATGCATCATAAGGGTAATTTTCCTCCGCTTGGGAAAAAAGTTCCTTTCCACATACATCCTGAGAATATAGCTCAATTGCACAGCATTGTGAATGAGGATGATTCAATTTCACTGCACTGTGGATTTGACTGCACTAATTCTCTTTCTTGGCATCAGCTGCTGTTGTTACTAGGATTAGACTGCGATGCTTCTGCTATGTATGTTCTTTCTCAGCCTTTTTTTCCCTGCCAGATTTCTTTTTTCTCTCTCTCAGTCTGTACTGCTGATGATAAATCTTGCCCTGTGAGTTTCCCAGGAAGTTCTGACTGCTAATGGGCAAATTAAAGAATACTTTGTCTTTATTGTTGCTACATCTTTCCCCACCCAGTTTTATTCCTTCCATCCTTTCAACCTTTTTTTTAGACAATGGCAGCTCGTGCCTTCCACGTTAGTGAACCTGCTCTGGGTTGTAATCTAAATTGTAAATAAGATACCCAGTTTTAAAATCCCAAGGCAAATACTGGCACATATTCAATGCCTCTCTGACATAGTAGCCACCAGTCATAGTTGCCAGTGAGCCTCAATCTTCTAGCCTCTGCTTCAGAAGTGGTTTCCTGAAATAGCAGAGAAATTGACATATGGCTTTGGGACTTCCTTGCTGAATTAAGGCTCAGATTCAAGGGTAGTTGGTTCCTTGGGGTGGATTTGGGTTAGGTACATCACTCTTTTCTTTGTTCCAGGAAGTAGTGTGTCTTGGGTTGAACCTGTGACCAGTGCCCTGAATGGAAAATGTATGGGGAAGATCCATATTTTCAGTGGCAGAACTTAGTTTTCTTTCCAGAATGTTCCAGACAGTGATATCACTTGTCCTTGTTGTATCAAAATGTGAACAGTTAGTGTCATGAAAAAAGTGGCATCAGAAACATGAAAGTGATAGCATCAATGTAACCTGAAAATTGTGATATTTGGACCTGGACAGAACTCCTACAGAATATTTAAACGCTATTTACATTTCAAGAGAATAGTCCTTTGGAACCAATGGCAGTTTCTCTTGAAATGCAAATAATAGCTTGAGAGAGATTTGGGGAGGGCATAAGGACTTTCCAGAGAAAAAGGATTAAACTCTTTCCCTCAGTCCCTATGGTCCTGAGCTCAGGAATTGCTATGTACATTATTTAAAAGTGCACAGAGTTAGCATTACCTCTAAATCACATACTAAATCAGGGTGAAATGATGGAGGTCTAACTGTGTATAACTGCAGGCAGTTTGTAATTGGTTTTAATCACAGAATCGTAGAAACACAGAGTTAGGAAGGAATCCCAAGGGCCATCTAATCTAGCTCCCTGCCGATACAGAAGTTAAACACTAAAGGCACATTTGGGAGGTGCCTATCAAATCTCTGTTTACAACCCTCCAACAATAGGAAGTCCACCACCTTCCATTTCTAATCTATTTACCGTTGAACATTTTTCACAATCAGGAAGCTATGTTTACTTGGAAACTTCTGTTTTGTTCTTTGAAACAAATAGTTCAGATCTTTCCCCCTGAAGCAAAAGGAACCACACTTGTTCCATCTTCTTCATTGCAGTCTTTCAGTTACTTAAAGATGACTATCACATCATCTCAATCTACTCTTCTTTAGGCAAACCTCTTCCAGATGTTCTTCACAGAGCTTAGGGCATATACTAATCTATAAGTCAAACCCATGCATAAATCAAAGCAGATTTGGGGGTCAAAATTATGGATAAGTCAGGGGTCAATTTCATGAAGAAGTTAAATTGCAGTGCTACCTCAGGGGGGCAGCTACCCCTGTGTATTGCTGGCGTCATCTCCATATTTACTCGAGTCATGCACCATTGACTCTAATACACAAAACCCTGAAACCAAAAAAAGTATTTGCTCTTGAATGTAATGTGCAGTGGCAAAAGGGAACTCTTTGTGATTTGGCCCAAAAAGTTGCACATTATAGTTTCTGCATGCTTGGAATTTCTTCTTTAAAAATAAGTTTTAGAATACCAAAGCTTCTAGCAATAGAAAAGAAAACCATAGGATACATTTATGCTGTAGTGTAGAATGAATCCACTTAAATTGTCTTGGTTCAATACTATGGAATCATGGGAGCTATAGTTTTTCAAGAACTTGAACCTTCTCTCCAAAGAATGCTGATGCCTCATTAAACTACAAATCCAAGAATCTCATAGCATTGAGCCATGGCAATTAAATTAGAGATGGCATCCCTCAAAGAGGAGCTCCAGATGCAGCTTCCCCTTTTGCTTTGGCTCAGCATTAACATTACTGTATGACACGAATCTAGTGCACACCCCAAATTTTGGCAATGTCATTTAGCCAAAATAGGTGAGCATTAGATTTGAGTAGATACATTTACTTATTTACTCTATTTATATCCCGCCTTTCCCTACACTGAAGGGGACCCAAGGCGGCTTTACAAATGTCAAGCATTTGATGCCTTTAGAGAACAAACAATTAAATACATTTAAGTTAAAATTTAAAAAAAATAAAATTTAAAATTAGTGTTAAAATGCACATTAAAACATATAAACATTATAATCACTATTAAAATCACACCACCCACAATCGTAATCCGGGACCCTTCCAAAAATCTTTACACATATGTAGTTAATCTCCAAAGGCTTGACCCCAGAGCCAGGTTTTCACTTTCCTTCTGAAGGCCAGGAGGGAGGGAACTCATCTGATATCATTGGGAAGGGAGTTCCACAGCCGAGGGGCCGCCACTGAGAATATAGTGTGTGTGTGTGTGTGTGTGTATTTTGGTAACAGTATTGAAAAAGGAACCATCTCATTCTCTGAGTAAAGTGATAAAAAGTAAGAGCTCAGTCTATCCTGGAGAAACTCAAAGAAGCACCTACCCCCTCTACTCACTTGGCACTGCTTTGAGGGCAAGTGCCAAAGAGCTGTAACCACCAGCATTTACCCTGCTATGCATTCAAAAAAGGCCAGAAGCAACGCTGCAATAGAATAGAGGGAATCAGTGTTTCCTTTTGGTTCTCAGAGGGGGACTGATTAAGCTTCCTCATTTTGTTGAGAACAGTAGTTAAGCTGACCCATGGATAAATCGACACAGGTCTTATGGGTTGATTTTTGATTGGATTTTCTAGTATGTATACAGTAACTTCTAGATCTTTTACTATCTTTGTTGACCTTTTCTGGTCACATTCTAGATTGATAATGTTGTGTTGTTCAAATTACCTCATAACTGCTGTTTGTAATACAACAGGTTGTAATACAACTTGTGAGGTATATGCTCTAGCTCTAGGGACAGAAATTTCTATGTATGAATGAATAAATAAATATAAAATCTGAGGTACAGTTAAAGTTTCCAGATAACTATAGAAGTGAATTCTCTGTTATAAGCTTATTAGAGTTATTTTTTGGTCATTTGGACTTTGCTGCATTTTTCTAAAGGTGCAATTACCTGAAACATTATTTGCTTCCTATCTTTTCCTCTTGTCAAGTGCTGCAATCTCTTTTAAGTGCATGTGCGATCTTGCCATCATTTTTCTCATCTCTATCTATAACTGCATTTCATTTCATTTTTTAAAAGCTAATGGAAATGTCAGTCTCCTGTGGTATAAGAGTCATTTTTAACTTGTTAAATGTGAAGTAGCCTTTGCCTTGTTTGAGGGCAAGGGGAGTAAAAGAGTCTAGAATGGGTTTGTTTTCTCAGATTATCCCTCTTAAGGGGCTTCTGCAGAAGGCCAAACAAAATAGACTGCCTGACAGCGGCAAGCAAAGAGAGATAAGATAATTGCCTGCTGTTATGAACTGTCTCTGCAGAAGCAACAGCTAATTGGATCTGGAGGTGGGGTCATAGCCATGGCCCAAATTGGCAATGTGTCCCTGTGCTGTGTCTCCAGGGCCTAAGCATCTAGACAAGGTTGGCAAATAGCCTCTATGTCTTACTCAGATTGGTAGAGGCATGCGGCTATTGCTAACAATTTCAAGATCATCATTCAAAGGCACCAAAGATGTCTCTGGGTTCTTGTCTATACCACCAATATAATCCCACTGCAATTCAGTTTAATCAACCCCCAATCTGCCGTTGTTAGTGCCACATGCACCCATTATACTCTGCAATGAATTCATATTTCTGCCCACAACTTAAATCCAATAAGTGCCACTTTGTTGTGCCTTTTTCCAACACAGAAAAAGTGGGGAGCTGGCTCTGGTATGAAAAGTAATGCTTGGCACTCCTAACACTAGAAGAGAGAAGCAGGGGTGAAATGTGGTGGCACAGTCCCATTGTTTCCTCTCAAAGGGAGCCAGATGTACATTAAGCACACATAGCAAAACATGGCAGCAGACTGGATTTTCCTGGAAACTGTGGAGCAAGAAGTGAGTTTTGTTATCTCACATTAAAGCCTAAAACAAGTGTTTTTACTGCTCAGGGGGTTGTAATGTGTCAGGATCAGGCATCTACAAAAGCAAGGGTGATTTTTTTGTCTGTTTAGACATGCACATGGTGGTTCCAGAATTTAGATTTTGATAACAAAATGCTGTTTGACTGCATTTCAAATAATCATCCAGCCAGCAGGGTTTTTTTAAAAAAAAAATTAAAAATAGTTTAAAATAGTATTGATGTGAGGTATCAATATAATATTATAATATAATATTGTGTACTGTGCTTTTTTATTTGAATTGTGGATTGTTGACTGTTTTTATCCTGTTGTAAACCGCGTTGAGTCGCCGGTTAGGCTGAGAAACGGCGGTATACAAATAAAATAAATAAATAAATAAATATCAACCAGCACCTTTACCCCAATGTGCCAGGGCCAACACTATTTGGGGTGCTGATTCAGGAAATTGCATTAAATAGAGCATATCAGCTCTAGTTTTTGATACAGAGCATATGCCATCCAGTAGTTGCCATCTGCTCTCCCACAGAAAACCATATTTATTTAATAACCTAGAGCTAATGTGGTAGTAGTAATCTTTCATGGGTAGTCAGCCTCTCCCCACCCGACATCCTCGTTACCTTGACACTCCTAGCAGTAGAGGATTTCGCAAGACCAGTCGTGCTTGTTGCATTGTGGTTTCAAAGCAATGGTGTAACAATGATGAGGCCGTGGATCATATTTCCATTCTTGTGGACCACTGATGGTCCACAAGCCACAGGTTGGGAACCACTGAACTACAGGAAAAGGGATTCCACCTGAAACATCAGGAAGAACTTCCTAACTGTGAATGCTGTTCAGCAGTGGAACTCTGCCCCAGGGTGGGATGGAGTCTCCTTCTTTGGAAGCTTTTAAACAGAGGCTGGATGGCCATCTGTGTGTTGGGGGGGGGGGGTATGTGCTTTGAATGCAATTTTCCTGCTTCTTGGCAGGAGGTTGGACTGGATGGCCCACGAGGTCTCTTCCAACTCTATGATTCTATGTTCCTGCTTGAGATGACAGCTTCTCTCTTTAACTTGCACTCAGTGACAGGAGGCTAGTTTAAGGGCCCAAAGACACGTTGGGTGAAAATATCCAGAGACATAATGGGGAAAATGCTATACTCCCCTGCCCCCACCAATATTTCCCAAACCAGGCAGTTGTCTCACTCTTTTGAATAAAAGTAGGGCTCTCCACTGGCAGACAAGAAGGGTCATAGGCCTAATTATCATTACAGGTCCATAAATGTGAAGAACACCATGTAGCTTTTATCTCATTGTCGTATATCCAGATGCATTCTGTGCTTCTTTTTTCTTGAGGCTTTTCCCTCCAAGCAGTATCAAAAACAGAATCAACATGAAGAATGCAGTCTTGAGATAGGAAAGAGTTTGGTATACTTGGTATATAAAACAACTACTAAATTGCTGTTATTCCTCAAGCAGATATGGGGATATTTCTTCACGATTCCATTTTTCCTATTTTTAATCTTCATTCTTGTTATGTGATTTTTCTTCTCTTTCTTTTTTTTACTTCTTTCAAGGTCACCAGCTCCCACCTGCAGAGGCACATTTAATTTTTCACCAGAGATATCAGAACTGTTTCTTCTTATGCCTGGTGTAAGGTTTTTGCCTTCTCATTTCATTCAACATATGCTCCATTGCAGCTGGCTCAAGCCTTCTGGGGGGAGCAAAGTGTTAAAATACCAAGATTGCTGGCAGAACAGACTTCCATTTTCTTATTAGCAATTACGCTGATGAACATAAATTTCCATAGGAAACCACCACCCCCAGAACGATCAAAATGGCTAAAGAAAGGTTTATGGTGGAAGTATAGCAGGCATTCTGTTTCAAGATCTTTCCTCTATTAATTTGAAAATCTCCTGTGTGATTTCCCCTTTCTTCCCTCCAGGCATTATAAAAACAGAAACTTCAGGAGTGCCTTTGACATCCTATTAAAGCTGATACAAAATTTCCACTTATATTTTAGATCAGGATTACATTCTTTATTACATATGCCGTTAGCTCACTTGCCACAGCATAAGGCCCCAGCCACCATGATCCAATCTCTCCTTAGGAAATTAATTATGGTAATAAACCCACTTGCCATGTGTCATTGCCAACTGGCTATAAGGCTTACAAGTTTGGTTTTCTGGGACAGAGGGCTGGAACTAGCAGGGGGGTGCTACTGAGTCTGTGGTTCTGCCTCTGGCAAAATGCACACCAAATCTGTTATGCATTAGTTGTCTTCCTAAAGAAGCCATTCATCTTTTGTGGGGGCAGGAAAGGGACACAGAGGGATTGAAAGACCTGGGAGAACTGTGTGAAATCCTAGGACTGCACTCTGCCCATCTCTACATCCAGCCTTAATGTTTTGCGATTTTTAATGAAGTTATCCTGTCAAGCCATTACAGAAGGTCATTTCTGTAGCTCCATGATTAGGCCTCCTGCTTGATCCAGTACTATAGTTCCAGACATCTCTGAGAGTTCTCCTAGTGCTGAAGGCTGGTGCATCTTACTGCTATAGAATGAACTTTAGTGGTGGTTAAATGATGCAGCAGGTTGTACACAGCAAAGATGCATTCCAGGATCCCCTCCTCACAGCCAATGGTACAATTGGGCCCTCAAGCTAATTCTACCCAGACTTTCTGGAGTCAGCAATAAAATTTCCTACCACTGGTTGTATGAGGCACTAGGGTTGGGGTCCATCTCCTCCAGGCAGAAGCCAGTAGTTCAAACACACAAACCTCACAATAACTATAAAAACTGTGCAATCAGATCACTTGATATTCAGACTTCATGTATCTTCCCAGACTGAAGCTGCAAAGTAAATGCAAAATTATAATAATAAAAATCCAACAAAATAATTAATACAAATTAACATTTTTGCACTAATAGGCTGCTGTTAACATTTTGGCCATAACACTAACAAGGACTCCAAAACCCATTTGTCTGGTGATGGAGGCCAAAGAACAACATCTCTCTGATTGCAAGACACACTTCAGTCACAACCTATTTAAAATACCATTCATTTCCAGTTTGCTTAAAGGTGCACTTGGGGACCCCAAAATAAAACCCAGAAGGAAGACATCAGTGTTTAGCAAACCTTAAATGAAAACTGTAGGTCCACCAAAAGTACATATTTACTTATCCCATACTTGCATTTGGGAAAAGACAATCATTTCCAGGTTTTTTTTTTTCTTGTAAAGCAAGGTGGGTTTTGGATATTTTTCTTCACTTCAGGATTTTTCATGCATGTATTTCCTGTAAATACAAGATTCATATGCTGTCATTACACTTTCATTGGGGAAGTCAGACATGCTTCTTAGTAAGGTCCCAACTACTGTCAAGATCTGATGGTTCTTCTAGAGCTTTTGGTCTTCATGTGGCTTTGAAAACAATCCTCTCTGCTCTCAACCAGCAATAGAAGTGTGTGAAATCTGGAATACTGGGGCAGAAGGATTTGTACTTTGTGTAGTGTGGAAAAGAATATGACTCTGTGCAATGAAAAAAAGAAATGCATGATCAAATGGAAAGTGAACTTACCACCTCATCACACAGGGGTGGGGAGGGGGGAAAGTTGGCCCCTGGCTCCTCTTTGGCCACAAATGTCATCATATGATACAAGCTGAGGCGCCACCCCATCAATGACTGAAGTAGCAAGGAAGCATTGCAAGAAGCGTGCTCCACAGTGCGTGTTCCATTTTTTGGGTAGCTTTGATGGAGCTACCTATGGTTTTTAGGCTTTCCCCCATCTGATGCTTTCCCCTTTCTGATGGGTAAAGGTACAGGGTGCCTTCTGCCACCTTTCCTCCATGTGATAGGGGAAGGAGGAAGGGCACATGGATCAGTGTATGGTGCCACACACACCTTCCATTTCACTGGTGATTGTTGGCAAAGTGGAACAAAAGTGGAGCATCACTATGATAAGATCCATAGGCTTCCATATGTCACTAACAGTATGTTGACTATTTTCACAGGTCCATATCAGAACCATATTTCTTTACAGTGAAAATATTCACCAATATTCTACATCAGCTACTGAATTACATATGTATAATTGATTACACGATGTCTCTTGCCTGCCCTGTCCTCAAGCCCACCTTACAACCCAGCAGCTGAAATGGGCAAAGAAATCCTGTTCAACTTTCACTAAGGGTGAAAAGATTGATGTTTCCACTCAGTACCCACCATTGAAAGATAACCTGCAATACAGATTTACAATAGGGAACTTGCTTCTGATTTTTTCTCACTGGTGAAAGGGAATTGAAATCTCATTTTCTTGTACCCAAAAGGTGAATGGTCCTTCCTCACCCAATCTGGCTGCTGGCTCTTAAAGTGGACTGGAGTGTTATTTACATAGTTTTACAGTAACACTGCATAGTCTTACTGGTTACAGAGCTATTATGGGTCCATAATTCTGGGTTGCAAATATTTAACTGCAGTACTAAACACCAGCCATTATTTCTTACATTTATGTGCTGCCTTTCCTGCGTGAAGATCAAAATGGCATCTGTGTCATCCTTCTGTGGTTCCTATAAAGGCACTGGTCACATATAGATTCAGTTTTAGGAAGTCGTGTAATTCATACTGTTTTCTGCAACACAGCAGCATTTAGCAAGAGATGAAGCTTCCTTTGAGTAATTTCACAATTTATGGTCCTCAATGAATTACATTACTGTGTGTTGACCTTTTTCATTATTTGGGAACAACATCTTTCAAAAATGCCTGACAAAGGCATAAGAAATATTTCTATAAATATTAAAAATCTTCATCTATTCCATCAAGGAAAAAAAGTCTAACAAAAATAATGATGCAGAGCATTTATCATTTCAGTTTGCTCACCTTTATTTCGACAGTGCATGCATATTCAAGATAATGAGTTCCACCGCACAATTACTCATCTATTATTTTAAGTAGAATTATTGCAACCTACACTAAGGTTGCAAACCTTTGCCCGCTTACAAAAGAGAAAACCTCACAAACTTCACTTAATATACAGATAGATATAGGAGTGTTCTGTAAGAGTGTCTGAGAAGATGTTTAGCACTTACATGCTGTATGACTTTAAAGCAGCAATTCTCCATTCATCTACTAAGAAGTATTGTACATCCCATTGACTCCAATACAGTTTACTGCTGAGAGGCATATACACAGAATTGTACTATAAGAACTCGTTTGATTTTAATAATTCTTTCCCTTAAAAATGCTTTCTAAGAAGCTTTAAAAGTTATAAATGAGCATTAAAATACAGTGAGAAGAGGGAGAAGGTGAAAAGACAAAAAGTAGCAACAATAGTAGTAGAAGTACTTGTTCAAACTGCAGACCTTTACATGTTTTCCAGAAGAGTCCATTGACTGCATGGGAGTTAGCATATCCAAATCATTATAATATGTATATACAAGATTGTTCTGTTAATCATGGGAAGGATCATACTGAAAGAGAAATAAAAACATAGCTAGAAGCAACCAACATTGGTGTGCAGTTACTCTTCAACTGACTTAATTTGGCAGGGTCTGTTTGATTAATCTTTTGTCATCCCAGTTTCTCTCTTCTCAGACTTTTCCTTTTGTACTCCTCTTGAGTTGGTGCAAACAGAGTTCAAAAGTTGTTTGCACCCCATTAACTCCCCAAGGAAAGGAGAAGAAGGTGGATGGATTCTTCCCCTGCAGTCTCAGGCAAAAGCCAGCTGCTGTAGCCTCTCCTAGCTCTCTTAATCTAACTTTGTATTAATCAACTGGAGTAAACCTATTGAATTGATTGAGTTTACAAGAGTTTGGAATTGCCATTCAGTAGATCTATTGTAGTTGGAATTAACAAAGGATTTATGGAATGAATCAAATGGTGCCACCTTTGTCCACTTCTACAAATAGTGAGAACAGTTAGTCAATAT
This sequence comes from Anolis sagrei, assembly GCF_037176765.1. Lineage (NCBI taxonomy): Eukaryota > Metazoa > Chordata > Lepidosauria > Squamata > Anolidae > Anolis > Anolis sagrei. Next base: position 42,395,972 of record NC_090021.1, read on the forward strand.
TCCAAGTATTCTGTGCACACTTATTCTTCATGCAGCTCTTTTGTGAGAGTGTGATATATCTTTATTCAGGCTTTGTTTCTTAAAGTTTTTATAGTTCTATGAACCTCAAGGTTCTCCCAGATTTTCTGATGCCTTTCCCTTGTGCATGGGTGATGTTGTTTCAGCTATGTACGTGATAACACTTGGAGAACTGAATTGGAATTGGAATATACGGTTGTGATAACAATGTACTTTCCCCCTCAGTGGTAGATTATGCAGGCACTATGCTTTGTTGCTATTAATGTAAGGCAACCGATAATTTATTTGCAAGTCAGATGAGAACTCATTTGCAAGTCAGTAGTATATGTTTACATCTGTCTCTTTCAGATAATTGGCTGTTTACCACTTGTGGTGCCAGTGGACCTCACGGGCCCACTCAGACCCAATGTAATGATGCCTATAGGAATGTCAACCTCAGTGTACTCTTAGGGGCAGAAGAAAGTTTCCCAGGTGTACAGATCTGGAAAGTACCTGCAACAAATACCTACAGGTAAGAGACCTGTTCATACCATTAACCTCAAAGAAATTCCTCCCTCTTCTCTCTTTTCCCTGTCCAAGAACAGATATGAATATAAACATAAACAAGTATATAAGAAATAATAATGCAGAGACTGTGTCTTAGTACATTTAAAAGTTTCCACATTACCAGTATGTGTCAGAACTGGAATATAAATTTGTCTAGTATTAAGCAAAAGAAAACAAAATCTTCCTAGTACATTCGCTGGAAAATATAATCGGTGTGCTCCAGATTTCACACACAATTATTTCCATGTCATGAAATTAATTTTGAAATTCCACAGACTGCACTTTAATGTTGTGAATCATTAGTTGCTCCTGCATCAGTTTTCGCAAGCATGTGAGAAGTAGCAATTGGTAGCTTCCATGTCTATTGAGTGGAGAATCCGTGTATTTTAATGATTTTTCCAAGCTATGCATAGTAAGGTTCATCACATAGCACAGCTCATTTAAAGTTCAGACCAAAATAAAAAGTAGGTTGTTCCCCCTAATAGCATGGAAGCTAGCATTCATAACTGTGTACAAGGACATGTCACTTCACCATCTTAACCCTATCTTTATGATACTTGTGGCTGGATCTAAGGAATTAAGCCACTGATTTTCCTGCATGTAATGGAAATTACGTGAACCTGTGCTGTTGATTTTCACAGAGAGTGCCGTCCTACAGCAAATGCTATGTCTGAGAGGGCTTTGAGGGCTGGTTGTTTTTGTGTTTATTTTCCTGTCTTGATTTTTGAGTGTATAGGAAGAAAATGACATTGCACTACAGACGTCGGATTCTGAGCCTCCCTCAGTGACTCAGTGTTTGCAGCACACAAAATAACAAAGCACAAAAGCCTAGTGAGATTGACTAGGAGAGGCACCAAATCTGCTTGCCTGCCCCATTTTCAGGGCGATTGATGATAATGAAAAAACTAATGATGTTTCACTCAGCCATCCAGAAAAGAATGACTTGCCTGTGGGGGAACGGGTGAGAAGAATTTTTCAAGGCTGGCATATAGTATGTACGCTTATAAAATATAACCCCAAAGTAAAAGAGAGAAGTAGTAAATTATATGCACAGAAGTCTCATTTTCTTTAATGTTAATGCCCAAGGAGGAAACAAAACTCACACTGTATCCCTGGGCTGATTTTGTTCTGTGATATGTTAGCCCGTAGATCAAAAGTTACAGGTCATCAATATACACTACTTTGTTTTGAAAGGATGTTGTTATACATTTTGTGGTAAGTGATTAAATAATTAGTGGGAGAGGTTTTGAAGTTGTAATGGGTCTCAGCATCCCCTTTGCTAGCAAAACATCAAAGCCAGCATAACATGGAAACACAATATTTGCTGCTAGAAGTTGTTGCGGTGGCTCCACTCTCACTTTGTTCCAGGTTTGACTCCAAAATTTAAAGGAGCTACTATTTGAGATGCCGAATCCAATTTTACAAATAAGATTCAGTACCAGGGATAGCTCCTTGGCTAGAACTTGCATGGATTTCTCACCTCATTGGCATGAGACCCACCAGCTAATACTGAGTGCTGTTGTAAAGTAGGGGCAGCCACCATGAACTCTTTCTTTGAGCTTTTAAAAGAAGGTCAATTGGCCAACAGTTGGTATTGTTACTAGAGTTGCCACAGCATGTTTTTGCTCTTATGATTGTGTTGTCTGAAGCAGTTTGGTCTTTAGGGCTGTCTATAATACACCACATCAATCAAAGGATAGTGACTGAAATTATCATAACCTTTTCAGCAAGTTTTCAGTTTTTATTTTCATCTTGAGACTTTTCACATAGTGTGGGTGAGTTGATTGGTCATAGGTGTTTTTGGAGGCAACTGCACAGGTTGGCAGCAAACACCAAGAATACTGTATCTCATATTCTCATCAAGTGAGTCTTTTAAGGTGATAGGACTGAGAGAAAGCTCCCAAACACCCAGAGGTCATAAAACCCAGACAAGGTGAGAAGATACAGTTCTCAGAGAGCACACCCTCCCTCATTTGACAGAATAAAACTTGGGCACTTGTGATCAAGTGACATCAGAGTGTGGTCAAGATTGCAAGAGTACTTAATAAGGAAAAACATGTAACATATGAGAGGCATATCACCTCTCTTTGTTTTAAGGTTGCTGCTTAACCATTCAACTCTGGTTTTATGGCCAGACTCCAAAAAGAATTGCTATCAGGTATAACATGAAGTACACATGGCTTCTGCTTCCAGAATAACCAGAAAATCATTTACCCTTCTCGATTCATGCCCTACGCATACATTTTGAAGGGGAAATTTGTGTGCATTTCACAACTGTATTTTATTTTATACTTGGGTATCCTGGATAAATGCTAATACCAAGTGAGAAACAACCCTTACCTGCTTGTTTCACATCCTACTTGTTCAAAGTAAAATAAATTCTCTTAATATTTTTGAAAATTTGGAAACAAAATCACCAGAAAATGGTCTTGGCATTTTCATTTCTTCCTTCAACTCTGTGTTCTTTCAAATTTAACTCACTAAATGATATCAGAGTTACCTTCGTCACTTGGTAGAGAAAATGCACAAGTGCAATTCTAGATTAAATAACTAAGTCCTGATTTTCAGGCACTGGAAAAATCTGTGACTGGAGGATTCTGACACTTGCGGTCCAAAAAATTACTCTTCCAAACACCATCTATTTCTAGATCTGCAGACTTCCCAGAAATGGCTGGTTTATGTTTTCCTTATACTTCAGCAATTACTAAGCATTCTGCCAAGATGATCACCAGTACTCATAGGGCATGTTCAAATTTGCATCCTGTTATCAATTGTGGAACAAATAACCTATTTGTAGCCATTGGCTTTGACAAACGCAGAATAGCCGTGACCCGAACTTTGCTGCTCCTCTTTCTTCACAGCTGGTGAATGAGGCACTGACAGTGTCTCTCTGGATTCCTGGCTTTATTGCTTATATGCAAAACCTACTCATACATAGAAAAATATGGCCCCTAATTGCCGCCAATTAGCCCTGCCAGCTTGCCTTGCTCAATAGTGCACCTCATTAGCCATTATAGCTTCCTGCAGAAAATCAGTTCAATGGCTCCTGTTCCTTGTAGCATCTGTTCAGGGGACCCTATCCTGTGGCTGTTGCTTCCCCTCCTGCGTCTGTTACTGCCTTATTGAGGAATGATTGCTTGGGTTACAGAAAGTGACACATGAACATTGCTGGGTCAGGTTCCAAGAATCCCTTCTGGTTTGTGAGCTACTTGGAGTTTGCAGCCGGCCTGAAAGCCAAGCCTGCTTGGACCTGTCTTGGAAGGGCATTGTGTCTAGGTATGATTAAACTCACCATGGTGGTAAGCCAAGATGAACAGGCTAGTTTTTTAAAAGTAGGAGGGATAGGATGGCTGAGAAAATGAAAAATCTGAAACATTCATGTTTTGTTCCAGGTGGGAAGCCAAGGTTAATCTCTGTTCAGAATAAATGATTCTAGTTGTCTTTGATGTGCCAGACCTGTTCAACTAGTGCCCTTTGGCTTATTCTTTTTTGTCTTTCACTTTCAGCATCTCTACTTATGGTGCAGCCGGCGGCAAAGGGAAGAACACCATAATGAGGTCAAATGGTGTGAATGTAGCAGGGATATTTAAACTCCAGAAGAATGAATCCTTGTATATTTTGGTGGGGCAACAAGGAGAAGATGCATGTCCTAGTGTGAGTGGTAATCCCTTTTAATACATTATGTTGATGAAGATGATGACTTTTGTCACTGCTACTGATATCATGCTTTGTTCTCCTTCTTGGTGATGTTGTTGAATCTTGTGGCCTAGACATGATCTGTTCTCCTACCTTATTCGACTTCCCTGATGGATCCATATGACCCAAAAGAAAAGTAAAAAGCCAGTTCTTTTCCAGGCTATAAAAATCTGCCTCTCCTAATCAAACCATTGCCTCCTGTTCAAATATTATGTTTTGCTGTGCCCAGTTACCTGAGAATTTATCATGGTCATATTGAGTAGTGCAGTTTAGGGATTATGGGGGGAGGGGTAAAATGACAGCCACTTGCTGTCACATTCAGTGCTCTAAAGCTCAGGTGTAACTTGAATCAAAGATGTTGAGAATGCCACTAACACCACAAGGACCAGATGAGCTCTGACAGAGGGGCACTGGTAAGTGTTTGATGAGGGTGGTAGCACTGGACTGGTTCTGCCATGGTAACTATGACTATCTTCCTCAATCATTCAGATATTTTTCCTTGCACAGTATCACAATGTATGTGTTTCTTTGTTGATAGTAGCATCTTAAAGTAGGACCAGAATTCTTGCTTTCTTCCCAGAAGGTAAAATAGACAACAGATAGACACCATTTCAAATACCACCTGCATCTCAGGTTTTTCCAAAACCTATGGGACTCATTTTACTCAGTTCCCATTATCAAACCTGCTGTGCCTTCTTCAGATTGATAAGTAAACATTGACTTTGATGGATATTCTCATTCTCATTAAAATCCTCTGAAACATGTTTTCCTAGGGAGTTGTGTCATTCTGTTCAGATTGTTTCTTCAGCCTTCTGTTTGCATTAGTTGTTAACGGTTCTCTGTGCTCTCAGCCCTACTACCTGAAATCATTTTAATTGGACATGACAGGGATTGCACATGGGACCTTATCTGTTCACAACATGGGCTTCCCTCTTCCTAAGTAACTACAGTTCAACCCCTGTGTCTATGGGACCAGTATCCATGATTTCATTTATCCATATCTGACAAAATATGTCCTCTCTAGACATGTTCTAGGTACATCAGCATAATTCTATGGTATTCTGGGGCCAGAAATTCATCATTCCAATAGGATTCACTACTATCTGAATATATCCATATTCATGCAAAGACCAAGAATATATTCTCTATAGAAACACATCATACTGTACTTGCAAGAGTTTGATCAGAAAACTTTTGTAGGTGCAAGGCATACTTCTGTGTCTTCTGTGGAAGGATGTAAGAAGCAAGTCTTCTGAAACAATGAAGGAATGGTCTCTGCTCCACTGCTCAATAGAACTAACACTACTAAGGCATGCAAAACAACGATATAGTTTTGTTGGATGGATCCTTACAAATATGTACAAATTTCTAAAGAAATATTCTGGGTGATGATCATAACTATAGCTTTAAAAATATAGCTCTTTCCAGCTGAAAAAACTATCAAAACTTGGGAAAATGAAACAAAAATGTAATCTTCAACCTAGCAGCTCACTTTGGGAAACCACTTAAAACTTTCTTCCCCAACCTGCTGTTTTCTGTATGTGCCCCATTATCCCCACTCATCACAGTCATTCTGTTTGGGAATTACAAAGTGCCTTGCTGCTGTTGTTGTTGTGTGACTTCAACTCATTTTTTACTTGCTGTTTCCCTGTCATGGGGGATTTTTGGCAGGGTTTCTTCAGAGAAAGGGGGGTGTGGCTTACCCAGAGTCACCCAGTGAGCTTCAGTTGCCAAACAGAGTGCAACTTCTGGTCTCCAGAATCCTAGTTCACCACACAAACCACTATACCATGCTATTCCATATAGGGTGGCTACTCCAAGACATTTGGGGGTGGGGGGGGGGGACATGTTGGCCAAGGCAACTTAGCACCATCATGAACCCTTGACTAATTCTCACTTGTTCTGAGTAAGGCCCCTACTCTAATTATTTGAGTAGGGAAAAGTTGCATGTCATGCTTGTTTTATATCCTTCTCTTTTCAGAGGAAAAACCAGCCTACAACATGAATTAAAACAAAATAATACTAAAATCCACAGTTATATAAGTTAAATATGTGGAATGCTGCTGATTCGTTTCTTTTGGAGCAACTGCTTGGGGCTTCATTCCAATTTACTTTATATGCACAACAAGGTTTTATTTCCCTTTCACCAGCTGTTCAATCCTCTGCATCATAATTCTCCCATGTTGGGGTGGGGGTGGATGGGAATTCATTGTAATCAGTAGAAATGTATTTTCCCTCCTTTTTAGCATCCATGTGGGCTATACACCCTACCTGTACAAATCCTAGTCTTAGGGGCCACACTTAAAATTAGAAGTAAAAAGGCAGAGAGAAAATCTCAGCACTTTTAACCCTGTACCCCATTACGCCGGCCGAACCAGTTTTAATAGTGTCTTGATGTATTGATGTATTGTCATTGTTGTTATTTTGCTTAATTGTTTTGATTTGCTTTGTTTATTGTTGTGTTATGTTTTCTATTGTATTGTGTTTTGAGGCTTCGGCCCGTGTAAGCCGCATCGAGTCCTTCGGGAGATGCTAGCGGGGTACAAATAAAGATAATAATAATAATAATAATAATAATAATAATAATAATAATATCACTACATACTACATGTGTTATGTACTTTAACCATTCAGGGAAAATAAATTTAGTTCTAGATATTTGACAATGAGCTACTGTATTCAATGTAAAATACCACCCAAAAGACATCTCTGTACAGAGTTGGTAATATCACAATTGTCTCATAAAAATCACACTTTGGATCTGCTTACTTCAGGACTGTCAATACTAAGCATGGAAAGCATGTTGCTCCAAATGTTGGACTTCAACTCATAATTCCTTATCATGCTGCTCAGAGAACTAGGATTTGCAATCCAATAGCAAATCTAGAATAACACATTTCCCATCCTTGTCAATTGAACAGTGGTTCTTTGAGATCGAAGAATGTGCAGAAAGTGAACCCTGGACTTTCTGCATGTATTCCACTTGTTCTCCTAAGGTTAAACAAGATGGTGATGTAGTTAGCTTTTTTAAATGAGATCAAGAGGGGAGGCCCTTCTCTCAGTCCTACCACTGTCTCTAACGTGGTGGATGGGGATGAGAGAGAGGGCCTTTTCTGTGGTGCCCCCCCCCCTGTCTCTGGAATACCCACCCAAAAGAGATTAGATTAGCCTCCACCCTTTAATCCTTCCGTTCCAACCTGAAAATATGGGTGTTCAGACAGGCCTTTGACCTTGAGTAGGATGAATGAGCCCATATGAAGCTGACACTTGGCACCTTGTGAATTGACAGCAGTAAGTTTTAAATTGTATTATTTTGATTTAAGCTACATGTGTTGTTGTTATAATTTTATGTGATTTGTTTTTACCTGATGTATGTTATATGTGCACCCTGGAGTGCTTTGTAAAATGCCCCGAGTCCCTTTGGGGAGATGGTGGTGGAATATAAATGATTATGATGATGGTGATGATGATGACTATTATTATTAGGTTGAGAACCACTGCCTTACAGGAAGGCAAAGGTAAAACCTCTCTGCACAAATCTTGTCAAGAAAGCCCTGGATTGTTATAAATTACAAATATACAAAATAGATTTTTTTAAAAAATTCTTTCTTATTTCTCTTATATGATGAGATGAAGGAAATGCAGGGTCTTCCCACCTCCACATCCCTCTCTTAGTAATCGTATAGTGCTGAGCATTAGTATTCTGCAGGTTTCTTGGCTAGAGCATCTTTTGGATCCAGTTTTCTACACTGAATGCCTATGCTATCATTACAGCCTGAACAAAGGAAATAGGGGTCTCAGGTGCAAAAGTTCACCATGCAATATCAGAAAAGGCCTCAAATAGGAATAGTCTTTATCCTTTCATTTCCACACTCACTGTGCACATAAATGCAAGAGGTTAATTTAGGGGAGAATGAAAACTATCCAGACTCAGTCTTCTATTCTATGTCCATAATCTAAGCATTGCAGCACACTGTAATATACAGAGCCATTAAATTACAGGCCACTGTAATCTTAGCAAGGATTTATTGAGTGCTAATGTAATTCTTTCATTGAGGCAAAGAGATTGCATTGACTTGTGCAAGTGGCTTTAACTTGATTGGATTGTAATCAGTTATGTCTTTGCCATGAAGTCTTCCTGTAAGGAAAAAAAGTCTAGTTGTGATCTATTGGTTTCTTTGGGTCATTACACTAAGTCATTTGATTAACCATCCCTTCACCAATTGTGAATTAGAGTTAGCAGGTGTTTACTTTTTTTATGGTACCAAACGCCTTCTGTGGAGCAGCCCTGAGAGTCTACTATTGATCAGCAAGCGTAACGTTACAGACATAAATTTAAAATTCAGTTGCTGTGGATCAGATCCTGTTCCCCTTGGAAAGTGCAGAAAGGGAAAAAGTCGACATAGATATAAAGCCTTAGAAAAGAATGTCCCTATCTTATCACTTTAAGCACAATGTTTTTAAATGGAGTGAATATACACGAGAGCTTGGAAATCCTCGCTCCTCCAAACATTTTTGCTTTTAATTTCTGTCAAACTTAGCTAGTATGGCTAATGGCAAAATATTGTGGGTATTGTAGTCAAACATAACTGGAGAGGCAAATGTTTTTCAACCCTGATTGTTACACAGTTCAGCCAGCAGTCATGAAGCAATTGAGTGATATATATACAATTCTAGGCTGTATCCATAGTAATACAGTGTCCATAAATAGTAGTACAAGTAGTAGTGGTAAGCAGTAGCCTGCTCTGTTCCACTTTGGTCAGACCCAATCTAGAATGTTGTATCCAGTTCTGAGCAACACAACCCAAGAAGAATATTGACAAACAGAAATGTGTTGCTTTACGTTTTTGGCTGTGTGGCCAGGTTCCAGAAGCATTCTCTCCTGACGTTTCACCTGCATCTATGACAGGCATCCTCAGAGGTTGTGAGGTCACAATCTCTGAGGATACCTGCCATAGATGCAGGCAAAACATCAGGAGAAAACACTTCTTTAACATGGTCATACAGTCCGAAAAACGTACAGCAACCCAGTGATTCCGACCATGAAAGCCTTCGACAATACAAGCAGAAATGTATTCAAAATTCAATGACCAAAATGAAGTCATCTGGAAGACAAGCCTTATGGGGAATGACATAAAAATCTTGGAGAAGAGCAGATATTTATTTATTTATTTATTTATTTATTTATTTTCAATCATTTGTAACTTGCTTTTAGACAAAGCTACTTGTCTCCCATCCAGGTACTACCTGAGCCAGGCATATAGCCAGGGGGAGGGGCTTGAGGGGCTTCAGCCCCCCCTCTCCGAAATTCTCATGGTGGTTCGCGAAAAGGCCTTACTGGTGCATTATTTAAACTGTTATGTTTATTCATATCATGATCCAAGCACCATAGTCAATATATCCCATATGCATGGGGGTATTTGGGTGACAATACCAAAGGTTTGCTAGGGTAGACCCTCTTTCACTCAGACTCAGCCCTCCCGAAACAAACTCAGCCCCCCCTCCCCCGAATTGAAATCCTGGCTACGGGCCTGATTTACATGCTCTTATATTTACACATATATTGTTCAGAGGAATTATACCTACCCCTCCCACACCCCCAATATGTATTCTTGTGCAAAATAACTCACTGCATTGTTTTGGCATATCCTAATACCAAAATTGGGTCAAAATCTTGTTGTGTTATTTTTCCCCAAAGGTGTTTTCTAAGTGACAAGAAACCCCCTTTTGGGGGAAAGGAAACAATTAAGGTTGAATCTTCTTTCCATCCCTTCTCTGATGTAGGTGAATACCAGCTTCTCCCATATCACAATCCAATAGTGTTGGACGTAGTCTGTATATCACAGCCTTTCCTGTTGCTACACTTTGCATCAGCTTTGGCAGCAAATATTGCATAGAAAGGCTAAAGCACCCAAGGAATCATTTGCTTAGTCCCACTGTATTTCTTATCCAAATTTTAAGTGAGCACATTGTTAACCCACTTCCAGTAATGAATACAAAGGAGCATATGGGGTAGCTGTTGGGCTTACAGCCCAGTCGAGTTCATAACAATAAGATGCAATTTGTGCTAGGAACATATCTGAAGCACATCATGACAAGATCTTGTAGACTGAACCATGGAGCAAACTTGGTTATTCTTTGCCCAAGAACTCACCTTTTCTCTCAGCTGCCATTGTTTCCTTTCACTTCTAAGGCAAGTCTAACAATTAACCTCACCACCCTCCTTAAGAATCCCTTGAAGCAGATATGAAGGCCAAATATCCTAATTATTGGCAGGAAGAATGGGCTCTTTTCCGATAATCTCTTCACAGATAAAAATATGTCATCACTTTAGGGAGACTGCCTAATACTTTTATGATTACATTAAGTAGCAAATTCGCCTAGACATTAAGCTGAACTAGAGAACAGAGTCTTCCTCACTGAGCATTGAACTTATGAGCTCTTTCATTCCAGTTGGTTTAGGCCTACTCTACCTGTGCTATCTAATAAGGTGAAGAAACCTTGAGATGATAGAGTGGATTATACCATTTTAAACTGGAGGTTGGGGGTGTCATATTTTACATGGGTTGAATGAAAAGTAATGCCTCCACCTTCATAACTCCTCAACAGATGGCAGTACTGGTATGCGGCAGGTACTAGCTCAGGAGACTCTCCTCTACAGTTCCATTTTGGCAGGAAGCCTTCGCACTGATCAGTTGTGTTGTTAACATGCAAAGTATGGAACCCTGTGCAGACGGTCAGTCAATGCAACTTAAGCAATGTGCAATCATTGAATTCTTGACAGCAAAAGGTGTCACCCCAAAGGAGATTCATCAGAGAATGCAAGCTGTTTACAGTGATTGTGTTGATGTGAGTACTGTGCGTCGTTGGATGAGCAAGTTTAAAGATGTTCAGGTGGGAACATCTGACTTGCGTGAAAAAGGAAATATTTTCCTGCAGCATGACAATGCCAGACCACACACTTCACATGCCACCACAGCAGAACTTCAGAGACTGGATCTCACCACTGTATGGCATCCTCTATACAGTCAAGATTTAGCACCATCTGACTTCCATCTGTTCCCAATAATGAAAGAAGATCTGTGGGGACATCATTATGCTTCTGATGAAGACATTGAGAGAACTGTGAGATACTGGTTGCAGAAACAGAGTGTCAATTTCTTCCATGATGGTTTCAGAAAACTTGTTCATCATTGGCAGAAATGTATCAAACTGTCTGGGGATTACGTGGAAATGCGCATAGTGTTAGTTAAAGAGCACATTCTAAGGATTATTTCTGCATTTGATTTATTAAAATATTCCCATCCAAACCCAAGTAACTAAGGTGGAAGCATTACTTTTCATTCAACCCCCGTATTACATGCAAGTAGAAAATTCACAATCACATCAGGAAGAAAATATCTTTTCTATTTCCTGTAGTGATTTCAAAATGTTTCATTATGTAGAATTTTCAAACACAGGAAATACTTGCGAATCCTGAAATGGATCATCACACTATCCCACCTGAAAACTTGTTCTCTCTCTTCCTTTTCTTTTTTGGAGATATTTATTGAGATTTGTAACATCCGAAGGAGGTTGTAGTTATTCATTCATTCAGTCATTTCCGACTCTTCGTGACCTCATGGACCAGCCCACGCCGGAGCTCCCTGTTGGAAGTCACCACCCCCAGCTCCTTCAAGGTCAATCCAGTCACTTCAAGGATGCCAACCATTCATCTTGCCCTTGGTCTGAAGGAGGTAAATCATTTAAAAACATTAAGAGCCGTGTAAAACAATATAAAACAAATAAATATATAATTATTTCAACAATTTAAAATAATTTAAATGGGGTTAAGAAATGATATATTTATGTACACTCAAGGAAAGATCTGTACACTATGAAAGCTTTGCTAAATAGTAGTTACCAAAGTGAAAGCTGTAGAGGACCTCTGTAGCTTTGATGGTTGTATAAAAGAGGGAATTTCAGCAGGTGTTGCACGTTTCTTGGCTGTGTGTCAAGTAGCTCCTAATGGAATTCCTCTTCTGCTCAGCCATTAAAAATCCAAGAGCCCTTCCTGGCTTTTAATCTGGCAATTTTAAGTATCACATCTTAGTGTGGTGCCAAAATGGAATTAAAATTTGTGACCATCAGACCTCCAAGACGAGAGCATTCTACAAATTGAGCACCATGGCAGGACTTCTTCCCCATCAGTGTATTATCACGGTTGAGATACACAGGAATTTCTGCCTAACAGGTTTCAGTGCTCAGAAAGCCATATACTAAGAAAGATGCCGCTTTAGATAGCAAGACTGTGTGTCATTTAAAGCTTTAAATAGCAGCAGCACTCTGAATTCAGACTACAAGCATATTGGTATCCAATGCTGTTCCTATAAAATTGATGTCAATTATGGGTACCTCTCACTAGCCTCAAAATACACTGAAATTGGCATGGATAATCTCCTTCCTCCTCCAAGAATACTTGAAATTTTCCAACCACCAAATACTTGAGCAGCATGTCTCATAAGAGCAATTGGAGTGTGTTTCTCACAATATATCTGAGCCCAAGGAAAATGCACTACAGCCTCTTTTAAAACACCGGGTACCTTCATCTAACATAATAATGCATTTAATACTGCTTGAACCCAACTCTACTACATTTTATCAACCAATGAAATGGACACCTGGGACAGATTGTATCAATAACTCTTTCGTAATGTACTCACTATTCCATAACGTAACGAAGGCCTTGAAGAATTCACCAGTCACATCAACCAGAAAACCACCAGAGCACTGAGGAATGAGTTGAATTACATTTTTCTCCATAGATGAACCATCTAAATTGATCCTCATCATAGACTATCACTCATGGCTGATTATGATTGTCTTCCAAGTGTAGAGTCTTGGTGGAGGGTCCACAAATGACTGTAGAGACCTATTCTGGATCCACATGGTCTTTCACAGTGATGACATACATTTCCAGAAGAAGCTGGACCCAGCAAGGGCTGCTGGAAGTGCTTTTCTCTTGGTTCGTTTCTCCCTTTCTCCTTCTATTCGTGCCGCCTCAAAATACATAGCACTGTTGATAACAGCAGGCCTCCTGTTAGAATTCTCAAGGGCCAACACTTCCCGGTTCTTTGTGTTTACACCTTATTTTTAAGGTTAGCTTTTAGCACATCTTTAAAGTACATTCCTTTTTCCATCCTTGAGCTGAGAATAAAATAACTGTTTTGGGAGGTGGTGATCCTGCAGTCAGACAATGTGACCAGTCCAGCGAAGTTGTTGGCAGAGAATTATCACTTCAGTGCTGGTGGTCTTTGCTTCTTCCAGAACGCTGATGTCCGTCCACCTGTTTTCCCAAGATATTGCAAGATTTTTCTGAGGCAATATTGATGGAATCTTTCCAAAAGTTGGAAGTGACATGTGTATGTTTTGCAGATGTACAACAGAGTTGGGAGAACAATAGGTTTATGCATCTTGGTATCCCTATAGAAGTCCCTATCTTCAAGTACTCTCTGTTTCATTCAAAACTGCTTCGCTCACAGAGCTCAAATGATGTTGTATGTTGGTGTCAGTATTGACTTTTATGGAGAGGTGGCTGCCTAGGTTGTGGAAATGGTCAACATTTTCTAGCATTGCACCATTAAGCTGTATTTCTGGCATTGCGGAGAAATTTGTTGGTGGAAATTTGCTGGTTTTCTCAATGTTCAGTGAGAGGCCAATGTTTTTGTATTCTTCTGCAAAGGTATTCAAAATGACTTATTTATTTATTTATTTATTTGATGCACTTATTAACCGCCATTCTCAGCCCTTACGGGCGACTCATGGCGGTGTACAGTACACATAAAAAGACAGTTACAAAGGCCAGTATCAACAACATATAACTATACGACAAATACAAACTACATAAAAATCCGCTTCGTCTCTTAGTAGAATCATAGCCAGTCTCATCTTCCTTATACCATTCCAGTTCTCATTACCGTAATGTTGTTGCTTAGCACTTAATTAAATGCCCTCTCGAACAGCCAGGTCTTAAGGCTTTTTCGAAAGGACATGAGGGAGGGCGCCTGTCTGATGTGTGCCGGGAGAGTGTTCCACAGCCGGGGGGCCACCAGCGAGAAGGCCCTCTCCCTCGTCCCCGCCAGCCGTGCCTGTGACGCAGGCGGGATCGAGAGAAGGGCCTCCCCAGATGATCTCAAGGTCCTCATGGGCTCGTAGGCCAAGATGCGGTCCGAAAGGTATTTTGGGCCGGAACCGTTTAGGGCTTTGTAGGCCAAGACCAGCACCTTGAATTGGGTCCGGTAGCAAATCGGCAGCCAGTGGAGCTGGGACAACAAGGGCGTTGTGTGCTCCCTGCTACCCGCTCCAGTTAGTAACATGACTGCCGCACGCTGGACCAGCTGAAGCTTCCGGGCCGTCTTCAAGGGCAGCCCCACGTAGAGAGCGTTGCAGTAATCCAGGCGGGATGTGACAAGAGCGTGTACCACCGTGGCCAAGTCAGACTTCCCGAGATACGGGCTTGTAGGTATTCCTCTGAATGTACACCAACTACATTATCATCAGATTTTTGGAGTTCATAACAGAAGTTGTTGTGACTTTACTTTTGAGTTTCAGCCTGCTGAGGTTAAAGAGCTTGAAATCTGTCTGATAGGTAATTTCCACTCTGGTGGAAAGCTTCCCATCAACAAGGTGCAGTATCATTGCCATGAAGATGGAAAATAAGGTTGGGGCAATAATACATTCCTGTTTGACACTTGATTCCACTTTAAATGGATCACTTTGGGAGCAAGACTATCCAAGACTGTTGCCTTCATGAGCCATAGGATGGTACCCCAACCCTACAGAAGGTACTATCTACCACCAGACATATAGACTAAAACACACCATCCTCAATGAACCCAACAGCAAATATCAACCAAGCAGAAATGGGGAGGTTTCTTAGATTATTATTATTTGATGACTGAAAAACAATTTGAAAATTGTGAGGGTGGGGGAGAGCTGGAAGAATTCTTGAGCATTCCTAGGACATAAAAGTAACTTACGGCTGCATGCAGGCTATGGATCACCTTTTCTCCAACCTAAATATTAAATGGGAGTTTGTGAATGATGCAGTCCTATCTTGTAGATTCTTTCCTATGACACCGTTTTTAAAATAATATTTTATTACTATTTAGTTTCAACTACAGAAGATTATATGTATAATATACAAAAAAGGAGAATCTACACATAAAATACATTAGACCTTTCTGCTTAAACCTTCCCCTAACCCACATCCACACACTACTGCAGCAATAATTAATTAAACACATATGGGGTAAATGTGTTTTCCAAATTGCCTGGTTCCAATTATAATTCTAAAAGGTTAATTCTTCATTTTCTAAAGTAATTTTAGATAAAAATAGCAATAGGTCCAGACAATAAAATTATGTATGGTAAGAATTTGATTTTCTAACTAAAATTAGACTTCATATTTTTCCTGCAGGCCAATCACATCATTCAGAAAGTCTGCCTTGGAGAGAATAATGTGGTTGAAGAGGAAATTAAAGCAAACAAGAGCATCTATGAATGGGCAGGAGGAGGTGGTGGAGGTGGAGGAGCAACCTATATATTTAAGGTATGCATGTGTTAGAGCTGTAGCCTTCCACAATAAGGTACAAGCGTTCTTTATTCTGGTGCTTTTGCCAATTACAAAGTGTGTGAATTGGGCCCACTGGATTCAGCATTGTAAGCTAAAGTCTGTGGTCTATATGTTGTTCCACAATCTGCTTCATTACACTGTTGCATACTTTCCATTGAACTAGTCTTGAGCTAACAAGTTGACAAATCCTAGACAATTATTCCTATCACTGTTTAGAAAAGATATCATATTCTTTCCCATAAAAACTAGTAGATTGAGAGTTTTCCAGCTTTTCTACATGTATACCCTTATCAAATATTGATCCTGTTTTAAATAATGCAATGGTAATTTAGACCGTCGAGCTGTCCTAGGGCTTTGTATAGTTCAACCAATGTGTAGATGATTGATTTGTTATTTACACCCCTGATATAGCCAAAAGTTGAAGTCATTTCTTAATTCTACCTGTTTAGATGGAGAATGGAAAGCCAGTTCCTTTGATCATTGCAGCAGGGGGAGGTGGTAGGGCCTATAGGGCCAAAACATATACATTCAACTTTGAAAGACTGGAGAATGATACTTCTGTACCAGGGCTCAATGGGAGACCAGGAGCTGCAGGTAAGGAATGTCTATGAAATTTATGCCTAGTTTCACAGCTTGGAAGTGTTATAATTTGGGATTGCAACTCCCAGAACCTCCCTTCTAATACATCGATATTCCTCCAGCAGAATCTCTCAGGCCAACTGAGGATCGTGTAGTTGTAGTCCAAAAGGGCAATTTTTCATCCTCAAGTTAAAAGTTCTTGCCATACAAAGATGTTATATCCAGTCATCCAGACATTCCATTTGTGTGTGTGTGTGTGTATGTGTGTGCGTACACAGATATACA
The DNA here is from genome assembly GCF_037176765.1 of Anolis sagrei. NCBI lineage: Eukaryota > Metazoa > Chordata > Lepidosauria > Squamata > Anolidae > Anolis > Anolis sagrei. Next base: position 42,412,710 of record NC_090021.1, read on the forward strand.
TATATACATACAATAGTTGAAAATGTGCTTAAGATGTAAAAAAAAAAAAAGCATGACCTTTAGACCAATTCAGCAGATTTTTTCACTTTTTTTTTTACTCCACTAAAGATTTAAACAACAATAAAAAATATTAGATTGGGAATTCTACCCTATAATTGCTAACTTTGAGTGATTTCACATTAATCTCAAACAAGCCACAAATGTGAAACCTCTTAACTCAGATTAGCAACACTTGCAGAATATAACCTTTTTTGCTTTCAGCTAGTGGATTTTTAAATTCTATTAGCAGAAATAAATCATGAATACTACCTCTAAGAGTTCCATGGCTATGCCAACCCTATGAAATTCATGGGGTCGCCATAAGTCAAGAAGTGGCTTGAAGGCACCATACATATTTACTAAGGATTCAGAAAATGGGAGCTTTTCCATATTGCTACATAGTCAGACCAGAAGTATATGACCCAATGTGGCCACATTAATGCAAGATTGTAAAAATGCTTATGCAAACACATACTATAAAAGTAGAAAAATCAATATTTTTTTCATTCTCTGTCATGACTGTACATATCAAAAGCACAGTCATAGCAAAATGTTAATGAATTCATCTATTTAGAAATAAAAATTATAATTTAGTAGAAACTGCAACACTCTTTACGTGGGGTTGCCTTTGAAGACTGCTCGGAAGCTTCAAATGGTCCAGCGCTCGGCAGCCAGGTTGGTAACAGGAGCGGCACTCAGGGAGCATACTACTCCTCTGTTGCGCCAGCTCCACTGGCTACCAGTTTGCTACCGGGCACAATTCAAAGTGCTGGCTTTAGCCTATAAAGCCCTAAACGGTTCTGGCCCTACTTAACTCTCCGAACGCATCTCCTCCTATGAACCGACTAGGACACTAAGATCATCTGGGGAGGCCCTGTTCTCGGTCCCGCCTGCATCACAGGCACATTTGGCGGGGACGAGAGACAGGGCCTTCTCAGTGGTCGCCCCTCAGCTGTGGAATGCCCTGCCTGCAGATATCAGATTGCCCCCCTCCCTGCTGGCGTTTCGGAGGAAAGTGAAGACCTGGCTGTTCGAACAAGCATTTGATTAAACAGTGTTATTGAACATAGGAATACGGAATAATGGATGACGAGACTGGATTCTGATTTTACTGTTGAGGCGCTAATGATTGTTATACTGATGTTAATGATTTATGTGATAATTGTTTTTAATTGCCCTATACTTGTTTTGTGATATTTTGTACTGATGTTGTTCACCGCTTTGAGTCGCCTGAGGACTGAGAAAAGCGGTATAGAAATAAAGTAAATAAATAAAGTAAATAAATAAACATAATGCAGCTTGTTTTCTAGTTTTACATAAACTGAAGTATAATATGTTATTACCATTCCAAGCAATGGGTGGTGAATAGTTTCAAGCTGCAGTCAATGGTGCCAAACCAATTTTGAGGGTCAGTTTCAGTAACTTGAAAAAATTCTCTAACCTCTGAATTAAATTTCACAAATCATTCACTTCTCCACCAATATAAAATCTTCTGTTGCCACTCGTTCCCAATGTCCCTCTTAACTATAATTATGATGGTTATTTCAAGTACCAACTATAGTTTGTAACGATGCAGCTGCTGTCATGTTCTGATCAATGTTTCCTCTGTTTTCATTACTGGCTACAGTTTTCCAAATAGAAATGTGTCTATGCCTTTATAGTCACACATGCATGAACACCCAGCCTCTTCTTTTTGGGGGACTGGGGGTAGGGAGGATGTTCTACCATATCCCTTACTTGGATACCTTAATTGCCTCCACAGATATCAAGGAACAAAATAAGATTCCATTTTGTTTTAGAATCTTATTTTGAACTCCTTACCCACCAGTTTGCCTCCTTAGCTCCAGAACAAATACCCTGAATAGCACTGGGTATTTTCCTACTTAAGATGAAAAGATTTTTTTAAAAAAAATGGAAATAATAATGTAAATCAATGGCTAGCACTAATTCATTCTTTATTTCTGTAGAATAAATACATTTTCTAGATGACTGGCTGAACACTACACTCTCTCAGGTCTCATCATAGTATATCTGAAAACAGGAGAATGATTGTTAAGCCTGTTGAGATATTAGCCAAATCAGTAAAAATTTCAAACAATAGAGAAGCTTTCCCCCTTAGTATTTCACAGAACCTTTCAAGACAAATCCTGAGCTAACGTAGATCTTCGCAAAATTTAAATGTGGGTAATTTGCACAAAATTTGCCTTTGGTGGTTCTGCGCAGAAAATACCTTTTTCTGAATAGAAACTGCTGCAATTGGGGCACTTAACACAAAATTTGCACATGGTTGTGCTGCACAGAAAACGTTTTTCTGTACAGAAATGTTTATATGTTATAGGGTTATTGTTTAAACGTTGAAATATTATGGTAGTGGCTTCATTGGCACCATGAGGTCAAATTGTCTGCAGTACAAATGGTATTATAAGACATGAAAAGGGTGACTATACAATTGCATCCTAAAAATTCAGTTCAAAGGGGAATAAAATAGAACATGAAGGAAAAAACAACACAACTCCATTTCTTTTAAAATATCTCTGCCACTGAAGTGTTTCATTGTTATTCTGCATATATATATATATATGGCATTTACTTTGCATGTGCCTGTTTTTCCCATTCTTTCTTGTGTTTCCCCAGTGCAACAGAATCTTACACAAGTTGCTTTTCCTTTTTTTAAACTACAGGTGGTGGAGGTGGCTGGAATGATAACACTTCCTTCCTCTGGTCGGGAAAGTCTTTGCTGGAAGGCGCTACCGGAGGAAAATCCTGCCCCCAGGCCATGAAGAAGTGGGGGTGGGAGACAAGAGGGGGTTTCGGAGGGGGTGGCGGGGGGTGCTCCTCAGGTGGAGGAGGCGGAGGATATATAGGTAAAGTGGCTTTGTGTTCAAGGTGTCCCTTCCCTTCCCTTAGTTTTAATGCTCAGATATATGCTGAAACAATACTGGCTTACCTATATGTATCTATATTTTTAATGTTATGCAATGCAATGTGTTTGTGCAAGGGGTCAAAGAACCTGCATCACCTGTCCATAATTACACCAGTCTGGTTGTCCATTGCCAGAATGGTTTAGATTTGTTTGGGTTTTTGTTTTCAAAATCCTGACTATGTAAATTGTTACCTGCCCCACTCCCCCCACCTCAAATAGACTCAACTTCTAAAATGGTAGATGATTCTAGCCAAAGAATCCAAAACTGGAGTGTAAGCGGTAGTGCAATGAATTTCTACCATTCATAAGAAGCATCAGTATTTTCCAGGTATGATTAGACACCAAATTGCAATTTACAATAACACCCATTGTTTTTTCTCTGTGGCTTTAATCTATAAACAAATTATGCCACCATCTCCTTTTTATAGCAATAGAAATTCACAAGGAACTATATCCAAGAGATGCATTATTCGGGTTTTCTGTTACAAATATTGGATGGCTTCTGTAGAATTCTTGACCCTCTGTATATGTATATATGTTGTTATTTAGCTCTAGGTAACATTATGTGAGGATTTTCACATAGATTTTTCATAGATTTTAAAAAGAAAGCTATATGGAATTTTATCAAAAGCTATAGACACAACAATCTTGCTCCCTGTATCCTGTAAACGAAAGGCAATTTTTTTCTAGTGTGATTTTGTGTATGTAGAGGTTCCTGTGGCACTAATTTATGACATTAAATCTTTGCAATTGTACTGCAACTTTGCCAAATTACTGCAATACATATGTGTTCAAATGCTAGTCATTTCGGATTGCACAGTTCATGTAGTAAACTGTTAGGCAAAATCAACCCCAATTCACCAGATCTTCACCATAAGAAATTATTGTAGGAAGACATGCCATAAAAAGGCAAGATTCTGCTGAAAAATTAGAATCCTTATTGTATTTTCTTGAAATTTCTCTTTCTTAACACGGGGTGGAGAGAGAAATAAGTGGACTCATTTTCTGTGCCTTACAACCTCAGGGTGCATTTGGCAGGAAGATTGTTGTGCCATAAATATACCTCGGCTTTAGTAGCAATAACCTCCAGAAGTCAAGTGTGTAATTCAGTCTTCACAGACAATATTAGGCTCTTTGGTAAATTGTTGGAAGTTGCCAAAGAAGCTAATGAAAGTAGCAGTGTTAGAGACCACTTACAATACATCTTCAGACACTGAAAACTGGTCACGTTCAAGTCATAGTCATCTTTAAGAGGTGAAAATACAGTCTTCCCTACTTGTTTCAATCTTTTTGACTATCCTACATCTTATCTTCTCTGAGTGGTCTTTTACATCTTACGTTACAAGCTATCTCTTTGACTGTAATGTGGGACAGGTGTGATGAAGTCATTATGAAGTAGTATTTTTCATGATTGTTGACTGGTTATTTGCTGTGAAGAATCTCAGAGACCTATTCAAGCACTCAAAATAAATGTATGTAAACATATACAGAGGAATACACTAGCCCCCATTCTCTTGGTTTTAATCACTGTGGCCTCCCTCACATAGAAGATGCTTTTTTTTTTTTTTTGAAGAGGTGAATATCCTGTAGCCATGAAAGTTCTCCCCCTGGTTTTGAATATTTGGAAACCTCTTCAAAATCATGTGGAGAACCTCTAGAAATCCAGAAATCTCTCAGGAAGTCAATATTCCAAGTGTACAAGATGACAAAACAGTTAAGGAAGGACTAGATTAACATGCTCCTCTTCCTTGTATGTTTCCAACACACTGATTTCTTCTGGCTCAATGGGATGGTTGGATATGTCACATCCTGAGGAATGTTAAATGTTGTTTGAATCAGGATGCAGCAAACCCTATTCTCAACATATGGCAGATGATGCAGAAGAAGCCTCATAAATTACCTTGAGATGACTTCAACACACCAGTTGCCACTCCAAAATAGTAATTTGAAACTACCAAAATTTATGAACCCAGAGAAAGCAAGTGATAGATAATTACAAAACCCCATTTAACTGCATGCATATTATGTGCATTGTTTTTGAGAAACCAAATGCTTGTTATGTGATTACATCTGCAGATGTCCTTTTTTATCATCTATATATAATCAAGAGATATAAAAATTGAAATATCACTTTGGATAGATAGTTTGATTGACTGATTGACAGAGAAAGGAGTAAGAATGAGTGATAAGAAAGGAGTATTATTGTACGATACGGACCTGGAATCTGTATGACATCACTTACTCAAAACAGTCATATAAACCCACATTCCTCCTTTCCAGTTGAGTTGACAAGACTAAAAAGATAAAAGAGAAACGCTTTCAGATTATTGCTGCTTCGGTGTGTCAGCTTAACTGTTACGTACCCTGTCATTTTTGGTATTTCAATGAAACAACTATTTGGAGATTTATTTTATACCATTTCTCCAGACTTATAATCTTTGTGCTCAGTGCATCTGCCTTGTACTGGGCTGAAACATTTATTGCTTCATTAGCACAACAAAAGTCATATAAAACCAAAATCCTGAAAGTTAAAAGCCTGGAGGTGCATTAAAATGCGACCCATTATGGCATTTCCTGGATGTTTTGCTAGATGAATGCCCTTTTCTCTGTCAGATGCTCTTTATTTTGTAGTGTTGATTGTTGGTATTATGTTTTTACCTATCATGGTGACAAATGTCAGAAGAGCAGCCACGTTAGTATTATGTAAAAAAAAAAGATTTAAAAATACCTAAAAAGTTTTGTTACACCTCAAAGATGAAAACCTGTATCGTGGCATAAAATTTGGAGGTCAGACAGCTTTCCCTCATCTTTAGACAATGATGATGATGATGATGATGATGATGATGATGATGATGATGATGATGATGATGATTTGCCAGAATGCTAGTACAGGTATCTGGTTAAGGGGTTGCAGGACCCCTTTGTTGGTTTTATGTCTAATTTTAAAACTTAGCAGTGCAATTTTTTCTAAGAAATTTCCCCTTCTCTATAGGTGGCAATGCAGCAGAAGACAATGATCCAGAGATGGATGGAGAGGATGGTGTTTCTTTTCTAAATATCCAGTATGGTACATTGTTTACCCCTGCATTAAAAGGTACCATTATCAATCAAAGATGGTTATTTTTAATGGTGTGCTTATAGAAGAATGCATGAGAAGTCAAAACTTATTTTTACTCCAAGTAGTCCCTCAAGTAATTTATTACCATCAATGTTGTTTCCCATCTGTAAAAAATTAAGCTAGTTTTGTTACTTGAGCTGTAATGTAGCGTAGTGGTTTGAATGTTGGAGTACAACTCCAAAGACCTTGGTTTGATTGCCCACTCAGCCATGGAAACTCCTTGGGTGAGTGGACCACTCTCAAACCTAGAAAAACCCATTGTTGATTTACTTTAGAGTTGCTGTAAGTTGTAAACTACTTGAAGGCATAGAATAACAATAGCAGCAGCAAGTTTTGTGACTTGTTATTTTGGTCATAACTTTTACATTGCTTGTTAGGTAATTTCTTTAAAAACAGCAAAAAGGTTAATATTAAATGGCCCCAACACATTTATCGCTTTGTGGAGTTGTTATAGGATGGGTGAGATTGCTTCCAGGTGTCTAAGATGGCAGCTGCTTTCTCACAGCTAGGTTTTCCACTTCGTGCTCCCTCTGCCGGAGACGGCAGCTAATCAGTTTGAACTGATTGGTTGATTCCAAGAAGATCAGAGTGAAAATAGACCCATCACACAAGTTGGCTGCAGCCTCATATATCCCAAGTTGCTGGCCAATCCCAGCAGTCATCTCCTGAATGGCACCCCATCCACCCACTCTTTTTCTCTTGTCATGACACATTAGGTTGGCATAGGTCCTGGCTCCAGGTCGTGGAGTTCTATGTCCAACAGGCAATGGATTTTTACCATTGGAATCATATGAGGACCTTGGTGGGGGATGGGCACAGCAGATCTATCATGTGGCTGTCTGCAAGCCACATCTGCAAGCCTGGTGGAAGAGGGGAATAGGTGGCCCATTGGGATGTTCCACCCATCTGAACTTTTCCCTGCAGGTCACTTATAGTAATCTGGCATTAGGCCAGTTAGAATGGGTTCATTGATCAACAGACGGGTTGGTCAGTGTCTGGATGCAAACCCACATATGGTGCCAACTGCTTCTGCAGCTTGAACCAAACCTAGAGTTGTGTCCATACCTCTCCACAAAATACTATCTTATACTTTATATTTAAATTATTTAGTTCTCAAGTCATGTAAGCTTTGTTCAGCAGTCATATCATGGTATTGATGTATACACAATGTTGAGCATTGAAGTTAATGCTGTCCTTTGCCTTAGATATCACTATTTCATTTCACCTTGTATTGTTACCATTAAACATCTGTTACCTTGCACAATCTGTGCTTGGCGCACTTGGACTCACTCCCCACTTGCCCATGCAATAGGAAAATGTCCAAAAACATACAAAATTTCATTTTAAGGTTATAAACATTTGAAATAACTAAAGCACTTGAACATTTTTGTCCCAGACAGTATGTCTTATTCAGTTCAAGAATGCATAAGAGGAGTTGTGGATCCTGTGCCATAGTGCATGTGGATGTGCCTGAGACATATATTCAGTTGTAAGTTAATGTATGTATTCATTCTTACATTACCATTCAGCCACCTCTATGAGATAAAGAAATACAGTTTCAGCCAACAGGATTCTTAATGTAAAGGCAACTTGTACATGCCACCAAAAACATGTTCCAGGTGGTCCCCCAATGGAAATCCTTTGCTATAAGTGTTAACTTGGTCCTCATAAAACATGCATGGCTACCTTCCTAATTAGACTACTTCAGATCTCCCATGGAAATATTTCACTGATGTAACATTTCCAGTCATGTGGAAATCTTAGTCTGAGAAACATTTTTTTTTGCCTCTTCCCTAGTGACTGAGGGGCATGGGGAAGTCAACATCAAGTTATATGTGAACTGCAGCCACTGTGCCCATGATTTATGCTATAGGGATGCGAAGACGCAGGAAATTGTTTGCACTTGTCTTTATGGATATGTCTTGGCTGACAATGGTATCTCTTGCTCAGGTAAGAAGTCAGTGGTCCTTTCCCAAATTAATCATGTGGATAATGGGAACTGGTGTTTTGTTGTGGCACAGTCCCTTGCTTTCTGTTCCTGACCTCTGTGTGTTGAATGAAGTGGGAGCCAGTTGTACTTGCAAAGTAGGAGTGAGCAAGAGGCTTATCCCATCCACTCAGGTGCCTATGTGATTTGCACCCCTCCCAGTATATCAAAATATCACAGTTTTATTTAGAATCTCGCTTAAAATGATGACTAAGGTGACATTATACCAAAAAAGAATATTGGAAGGTGGGAGGTGTGAAGATTTTGGAGATTTATTTGGTATTTTTGCACATTTGGGAATTCTTTTTCTGTGGATTTCAAACAAAAGATGCTTTATAATTGCACTATTTAAAAGAATTAGGGGATCTAGGGGTTCTGGTAAGGGGTTTAAGAGGCTACAGTAGTAGAGTCCAAGAGTCACATATTCACATAACTGTGTGAGTTAGCCCTACTTTCCTTCACTCCCACAATTAACTTGTCAAGTTTTCCACTGAGACATCTGTCTTTGTTGTACAAGGTTCCTAATTGGTGGTTAGGCTGTATATCAGCAAGCCAACAGGTATGGATTAACCATGGTGCTAAATGGAATCAAGTTCTGATTCCCAAGCTAACAGGTTTCTGCTGGGTTGTAAAAGTCTTCAGTATGAATGTGCCCAAATGCTCTTTCAAAACTAGATGAAACTAAGACATCTCCTCCAAAACACCTAGGCACACACTTTCATTTATCTCATTTCTTTTATCTGGTGGATTCAGTTTCCTTTTATGAATATTGTTCTCCTGTTTTGTAATCCTGCCTTTCATCTCCTCCCTGCCTTTTCATTCCACCAGTTGTCATTATGCAATGTGGAAAGGAGGGAAAAGTTCTGTTGCAGTCAGTTCTCATGGTCTTTTGACCTCCAATAGCCCACTGTTCCACTTTCTCAATTAAGATCATAGAAATAGATGGTTTTTGATTAGGAAATTAACACCAGCACTCAGTGGAGATGAGAGGAAAGTCATAAAAACTGGGAGAGTGGAAATGTTAAGTTGGCAGGGCTAGAAAACAAAGCAGCAGACAGTTTCAGAGTAAATGTAGGTATTTGAGCAATGGAAGGGGTGTGAAATATTTTAAAGAAAAGAAAGAATTCCCTTTGTATCAGAAACAATTAATTTGCCCATGGAAAGGCTAAACTGTAAGAAGGGAGCTGTGTTAAAGAAAGATTAATTAATCTCTTATTAAAGCATGCTGAAGAATAGCACAGCACATCAAATGAATGTCTGCTGTTCATGGCAACTGACTATTCTGGGAATTGTAGTCCAAACTCTGTGCCAAGATGTGTAAAAATGAGCCAGCCTATTCTATTTTATAGTTATATGCAATCCATGATTCTAAATGATTCTAAAGTACTTGCAAAACTAAAGTTCTGGTGTTGAAAATTAATGGGTACTGGTACTTTGCTTCTACAGTGTTGCTAAAGTTGTGGTGGTGAAAATTTCAGAATTCTAACAAAACTTAAAATTTATTATTTCATTATTGGGGATTTTTATGACAGAACCAATTAGGAACTGCCATTTATTGCAAATTTTTGAAAGTTTTGATAGAGTTTTAAAATTCACCACCAGAAATTTTATCAACACTGTAGAAGCAAAGCACCAACACCCCCTACTTTTCACCACCAGAACTTTAGTTTTGTAAGTACTTTAGCACCATTTAGAACCATTGCCCATGCCTGCTATTTTACTAGTCAAGCTCCCCCAGAATTCACCATTGTGTCCTCTTATTCCAAGACAAGGAAGCATGGTTTTTGTGGAAGATTATGTGCACTGCCTTCAGAAAATAAATAAACCAGAACTTTTCCATGATGAATTAAAGCATAATAAAACACCAGAATAATAGAAACTAAGGGAGCATAGAACTAAAATCAGACCAAGAAATATTTGACTACGAAATGTTGACAGTGAGATGTAAGAGGTGCTAGGCTACTTTCCATGGAGATAGCTTCCCAAAGACAAGCCACAACAACTGAGAAAGCCCTGTCTCCTATTACCACCTGACTATTCTGAGAGGACAAGGGCACTTGGAAAGGTATCTCAAAGATGACTGCATTATTCAGGCAGGTTCATGTGGTAAGAATACAGTGAGAGGGGGATGCAGAAGTACGGGTATGCACTAAATCTCCCTCACAATTATCCAGTCTTTGTCCTTTCAATTTCACCTTATACATCTTACCATCTCAGCACAACAGTATTCTTCATTTGCATGCAAACAGGGAAGATGTCCCCCTTTTCTTATTCTCTGATGATGAAGTGACCGTGCATATAAAGTTCTCAAAGTGTAAATTGTGCACATTGTGTGCATTGTTTTGATCTTGCATAGCCTACATTGCTTATTCATTGTGTTCTACCAGCAATATAATTCTGTGCCAAATCTATTCTCAAAGGGAGCAATGTGTGGTTTTCTTTCCATTGTCTTCAAAAATTGCCCAGTTTTCAAAGAGTATTTGCAGTTCAGGCATGATTCTTTGCAAATTTGTAAGTGGGTCCTGAAAGTAAGCAGCATTTCCTATGCAGAAAATGCTATAGTTAGAACTTGTATGTGTATTTGCTTTCTAAGTTGCCTGTCAACGTATGATGACCCCATGAGTTTCATAGAGATTTCTTAGGCAAGGCATAATCAGAGGTGGTTTGGCCAATTCTTTCCTCTAAAATATATCCTATTGCACTTAATGTGCAAAAAAATGTTGTTTTCTTTTTTGTATACAAATCAAAAACATACAAATTCTGCTCCAACTGCCAGGATTCTAATCAGTCCAGGATTCTTCCACCTAAAGTATCCTGAAACCTGAAAAACACATTATAGAACATTTTTTCAATAATTTTTGACATTATTTCTATCACTACATTTAATTCAACCTAATAGCATTAGCCTCACAATTTCAAAATTATAATTTTGTGTGTGTGTGTTTATTTATTTGTAGGTATCAACTTGAACAAATATCTTCTACAACATTTCAGAAATGTCATGTGTGATAGCTCCTATTTTGTTAAAAGTACATTTAAATTATATGATGGGCATGGAGAATAACAAATGTCTTTTCTTTCTATGCAGCTGAAATGGTGCAGCCAACGAAGAACCCTCCTCTCTCCTTGGTGTTGTCTGTAGTGACTTCTGCTCTTGTTGCATCTCTCATTCTGGCCTTCTCAGGGATCATGATAGGTGAGGTCCCTGTTTATCTAAAATTTGCAGAAATCATCCATAGTCAGTCACTGTATGTAGTGCATCTTCCTCCGTTAACCATCTAAATCAGGCATGGACAAACTTGGGCCCACTAAGTGTTTTGGACTTCAACTCCCACAATTCCTAACAGTCTCAGACCTTTTCCTTTTCCCCCTCAGCCGCTTAAGCAGCTGAGGAGGAAAAGGAGGGGGCCTGAGGCTGTTAGAATTGTGGAAGTTGAAGTCCAACTCACTTGGAGGGCCCAAGTTTGCCCATGCCTGATCTAAATGATATGGCATTTAAATGCTTTTACATGTTTGTCACTAAGCCTTAATGCAGAATTTGAGTCAAGCAAACTTTTATATGGCTTGCAAGATGCAAAATTCAGTGTTAATTCTCTTTAAGGAAGAGCAGTTGAAGACAACGGTACTGCTGTAAATTGCAGCTAGCATTTGTCATAAATTTCAGTGGGTTTGATCCACCCAGGTCTGCCACTGGATTTACTTTGGGTATTCCACTGTCACAGGTAGCCAATAAAACAAATAATCAGATTGATTAATGGTGTAATTTACAACAGTGGATGCTTTGTTTTGCAGACTGTAGAATTATTTAATAATAATAATAATAATAATAATAATAATAATACACTTTGTTTATATTCTGCTCTATCTCCCTGACTCAGAACAGATTACTATACACATATATAGGCAAACATTCAATGCCTTTTTATACAGTAACAACAATGGCACACAGTACAGACAAAGGCAAAGGTTTCCCTTTCCATCTTTGGCATCTGGAGGTGATGCTCAACTTTGGCCATGGGGAGGTGCTCTTGTTCCATTTTTCCATGCTGAGGAGCTTGTTGTCCATTGACCCTCCTAGTCATGTTTGCTGGCATGGCTGCATGAGTGCCTTTTACCTTCCCACCGAGGTTGTACCTATTGATCTACTCACATTGCATGTTTTCAAACTGCTAGGTTGGCAGAAGCTAAAGCTAACAGCAGGAGCTCATCCTGACTAGTGGCTTCAAACTACTAACTTTCCAGTCAACCGTTTTCTGCAGCTAGTATTTTAGCCCACTGTGCTACCGCGGCCCCTTTATGCTCATATCGGCACACATGCAATATTCTTTTGACTGGTTCCTTATCAGTTTTGCAGTAGAGCAAATAGGCTCTTTGATTATTTTTTTCCCCTTGCAGGATCTCTGTTCAAATTCCACTCCAGCTAGAAAATAACTTGAATAGTTTTTTTAACAAATTACCACCTCTAAACCAAAATGAAGGATCTTTGGAAAAAGATGATGATGGTGACAATGATAGTAATAATCATGCTTTATTCTCTAAAACAGTGGTTCTCAACCTGTAGGTCCCCAAATATTTTGGTTTCAACTCCCAGAAATCCTAACACCTGGTAAACTGGCTGGGATTTTTGGGAGTTGTAAGCCAAAACTCCTGAGGACCCACAAGTTGAGAACCACTATCAAGACCCAGGCGGACCAACGAGGCGAAACAGCAGCTTAAGGGTTAACAAAAGGTGTTTAATGGCAAATTAACAAGTCAAATGACTCTTATCAGCAGAGCATGTAAACAAAAGAGCCTGCAGCTTGCAGGAATGTAAACAAGGCAGCAACCCAGGCAGTCTGGGAAGAAAAAAGGAAACTGAAGTAAAACAGACAAACAGTTCGTGGTAAGAATGGAATACAGGCAGTTCAAAAATCACAACGCAAAAAGCAGTATGAGGAACGGTCCGAAGTCGACGCAGGAGACAGGCAGAATCGCAGAATAGTCAAGACGGTCCAAGGTCAAGGCAGGAGACAAGACTCACAGTTCCAAGGCAGGCAAAGTAGTCAGCACGGTCACGGAAACACGATTCTGGATGCAAGGACTCAAGGCAAGAGTTAACAGCAGAATACACAGGTACACAACACTGCAACATGATGGACCCATCAGAATCCCATCAGAATCACTAAATTCACCTCCAGGTGCATCCAGTTCCACAGGTGAACTGCGTTCCCTCCAATGTTGTCAGTCTGCACTCCGGGCTGCATCCTGAGAAGCAGTATCCGAAACCCATGGGTCTGTGAACCCTTGGAACTCATCACTGGAGGTTGGAGCATTAATCACATCCTGAACCTCCTGGACCCTAGTCCAGTCAAGCTCTTCATCATCACTTTCAGACCCGTAGCTATCTGCTATCTCTTTAAGACGCTTGAAAATGGATTCCTCATCGCTATCTGAACTGCGTGCTACTCGCTTTACACCACGGTAATCCTCCATCTCCATCTCTTCATGAGTAAACCCCTGAAACTCTTCCCCATCACTAGATTCTAGGAACATGTCCCTAATGCGCTTCAGCTGCTGCTGAGCGTCTTCCTCTTCCAAGCCTCGTTTCCTCCTACTAGCACAAGTAGATACATGAGGCACACACTGAGTTACAACAACCACTGCTCTAAAACAAAACTCAAAGCAGGCCTATCATGTTGGACCTACTATATATACCATAATATTACACATATTTATTTATTATTTATTTATTTATTTATTACTTGCACTTATTGACCGCCACTCTCAGCCCTAGGGCGACTCGTGGCGGTGAACAGCAACATAGAAAAGACAGTATACAATAAATCACGACAATACATACAAACTACTACTACATAACATATACTTATGCTAAAAATCCGCTTCGTCAAATCCTGGGGTCATAGTCAATTTCATAGTCATAGTCCATTCCAGTATCGTTCCAATGATAAACACTCAGTTGAAGGCCTGCTCGAAGAGCCAAGTTTTCAGGCTCCTACGAAAGGCCATCAAGGAGGGCGCCTGTCTAACTTCAACAGGGAGGGTGTTCCACAGCCGGGGGGCCACCACCGAGAAGGCCCGCTCTCTCGTCCCCGCCAGACGTGCCTGTGAGGCGGGCGGGACCGAGAGAAGGGCCTCCCCGGATGATCTCAAGGTCCTCGTGGGCTCGTAGGCCGAGATGCGGTCTGCAAGGTATTTTGGGCCGGAACCGTTTAGGGCTTTGTAGGATAACACCAGCACCTTAAATTGGGCCCGGTAGCAAATCGGCAGCCAGTGGAGCTGGGACAGCAGGGGCGTTGTATGCTCTCTGCGCCCTGCTCCTGTTAACAACATGGCTGCCGCGCGTTGGACTAGCTGAAGCTTCCGGGCCGTCTTCAAGGGCAGCCCCACGTAGAGAGCGTTGCAGTAGTCGAGGCGGGATGTGACCAAAGCGTGTACCACCGTGGCCAAGTCAGACTTCCCAAGATACGGGCGCAGCTGGCGCACGAGCCTAAGCTGTGCAAATGCTCCCCTGGTCACCGCTGAAACCTGGGGCTCCAGGCTCAGCGATGAGTCCAGGGTCACACCCAAGCTGCGAACCTGCGCCTTCAAGGGGAGTGCGACCCCGTCCAGCACAGGCTGTAACCCTATACCCTGCTCGGCCTTGCGACTGACCAGGAGTACCTCTGTCTTGTCTGGATTTAATTTCAGTTTGTTCGCCCTCATCCAGACCATTACAGCGGCCAGGCACCGGTTCAGGACTTCGACGGCCTCCTTAGTAGCAGGTGGGAAGGAGTGACAGAGTTGGACGTCATCTGCGTACAGGTGACACCGCACCCCGAAACTCCGGATGATCTCACCCAGCGGCTTCATGTAGATGTTGAACAGCATAGGGGACAAGATGGAACCCTGAGGAACGCCACAGGTCAACGGCTGTGGCGTTGAACAGGAGTCCCCCAATAACACCTTCTGGGTACGACCCTCCAGAAATGACCGGAGCCACTGCAAAGCAGTGCCCCCAAGACCCATCTCTGCAAGGCGCCCCAGAAGAATACCGTGGTCGACGGTATCGAAGGCCGCTGAGAGGTCCAGGAGCACCAACAGGGACACACTCCCCCTGTCTAGCTCCCGGCGCAGATCATCCACTAAGGCGACCAAGACCGTCTCGGTACCATGTCCCGGTCTGAAACCAGACTGTGCCGGATCCAGATAATCCGTGTCTCTCAAGAATACCTGGAGTTGTGAGGCCACCACGCTTTCCATGACTTTGCCCAAGAAGGGAAGATTGGAAACAGGCCGAAAGTTGTCAAATTTAGTGGGGTCAAGTGATGGTTTCTTCAACAGCGGCTTTATAACAGCCTGTTTTAGGCTCGCTGGAATCTTGCCTTCCCGAAGGGAGGCATTAACCACCACCGTTACCCACTCGGCCAATCCCCCTCTGGCCTCCTTCAGAAGCCAGGATGGGCAGGGGTCTAGGATGGACGTGGTGGGTCTCATTCCTCCAAGTATCTTGTCCACATCCTCGGGTTTCACAAACTGAAAAGAATCCAACAAAATCGGACAAGCAGGTGCTTGTGTCACATCCACGGAGACTGCATTTAAAGTGGCGTCCAGCCCAGAGCGGATCAAAGCGACTTTGTCTGCAAAGAACCGAGCAAATGCTTCACAGCGCGTTGCCGAATTGTCAGGGCTCCCTCCTGAGATAGGGGGAGTTAAAAGACCTCTGACAATCCGAAACAACTCCGCCGGACGGTTTTTTGCAGACGCAATAGTGGCCGCAAAGAAAGTTTTCTTTGCGGCTTTTATTGCCGCGGCATATGCCCTTAGAAAGGACACAAACCGTGTTCGATTTGGCTCGCTTGGGTCTGAGCGCCACACGCTCTCTAGAACCCTCTTCTTTCGCTTCATCGCTGCCAGCTCCTCAGTGAACCAAGGAGCTGGTTTAGCTCGGTTACTTGAGAGGGGACGTTCCGGAGCGATCCTGTCGATTGCCCTGGTCATCTCCCCATTCCAGAGAGCGACCAAGGCCTCGACATGGTCACCTACCGAGGTGGCGGGAAACTCCCCAAGAGCCATCAGGAATCCATTCGGATCCATTAGTCTCCTGGGGCGGACCATCTTAATGGGTCCTCCACCCTTGCGGAGGTTAGGGGGCGCAGTGAGCCTAAATCTAATCAGGAAGTGGTCGGTCCATGGCAACGGAGAGGTAGACAACTCCTCCACACCGCCACCCTGCTCCCATCCCTGGCAGAAAACCAAGTCCAATGTGTGTCCAGCACAGTGGGTGGGGGCAGTTATTCGTTGGGACAGCCCCATGGTTGCCATGGCGGACATGAAGTCCTGAGCCGCTCCTGTGAGGGTTGCCTCGGCATGGATGTTGAAGTCCCCCAGCACAAGAAGCCGTTGGGACTCCACCGCCAGGCTCGAGACCACCCCCGCTAGCTCAGGTAGGGAGACTGTAGTGCAGCGAGGTGGACGGTACACTAACAGAATCCCTATTCTGTCCCGGTCACCCACCCTCAGGTGGACGCATTCAAAATTTGTGGTCTGCGGGATGGGGCTCCTGGTTAGATGGATGGAATCTCTATAGACCACTATGACACCGCCTCCCCGTCCTCCGGCTCTTGGTTGGTGTTGCACGGAGAAGCCTGGAGGACAAAGCTGGGAGAGGTTTACGCCCCCCGCTTCGTCCAGCCAGGTCTCCGTGATGCACGCCAGATCTGCCCGCTCCTCCAGGATTAAATCCTGAATCCAGGTCGTTTTTCCGTTGACAGATCTGGCGTTCAACAACACCACCTTCAAGCCAGAGGGCCCGCTCACCTGGTTACACCAGTTTACCTTAGGAGACCGGTTGGGAATTGTTAATTTGGATAAGCGGTCCGAATTAGGCCGAATTCGAGGTCTCTTTTTCCCGCATCTCCTCCTTCCCACCACGACCTCTATGGGGGCCCCTCGGCTAGTGGAACACCTCCCCCCCTCCATGCCGCAGTCCAGAGCTAAGAGATTACTTTCTACTTTGCTCGTTCTTAGATTTTTTGGTTCTTGCCAGCATCCTCTCTCCCCCTCCTCCCCCCTCCCCACCACACCCTCATTCACAAGCTCCCACCCACCTTCTCTTCCGCCCCCTCCGCTACACAGGAGCAACAGAGACAGTACATAAAGGGGGGCGGGGGACCACATGGGTGGCAGCGGTACAGATGGTAGTCGATGTTCCGGTTACTCCAAAGGGATAGTTCTTAAAGTGCACAGATTTAGGAGCAGCCCGTCAGAATCGTATTCAGTCAGCAGCGACACTGCGTGCCATCGGGCACATTCATAAAGTGCTAGGTCTAAAGTGCTCTATTCGGCGATAATTAAAGTGCGGCACAGAGGGATGGGGAAGGGGCGTAAGTGCTGGTGCAGTCTAGCAGCAGATGGCAGGCGCCTAAGTGCTCTATTTCGTTCTTATCACATTGGCAACAGATAACAACAGATGACAACCAGGAATGTACTAGTTGGTAATATATGAACCCTCTTATGGGGTGGAAATGGTGGTAGTTAGCTAACTATTGCTATGACCCCGGTAGTCTCTAGACGGTTGGTATACAAGCAGATGGGGCTTCCGGAGATGGTAACTCGGGGGTGGGGCAGCACAGATGGTCAATCACGCTCTTACTCAACAGATATCAATCGTAAAAAAGCCAGCTTAAAGGTCTACACAAGAATCTACAAAAAGGCCAACATTAGGTCTACACAGCGGTCTACGCAAGAAGGTCAGTTCTGCTATCTCGGTCAACACAGAGGGTCGGCACAAAAGGTCTACACATGGCTTGCTCAGGCTGTAGGGCCCAGGTGGTAACAGAAGGTGAGGCCCAAGTAGCCAAGTGAAAAGATGGTGAAGGCCCAGGTAGCCAGGGCCCTCAGACAGCCCTCACAGCCCTCGCAGATGGTAAGGCCTAGATGGTAAGGCCTAGAGGGTAAAGGCCTAGCTGGTAAGGCCTAGATGGTAAAGAGCAGCGGCCCCGCAAATATACAAGATGGTGACACAAATAATGACGGTCGATGTAACAGCAGCTATGATGGAACACGAGGGGTGGACTGCAGAAGATGGAGCCACGACAACAGCGCCACCCAGGGGTACGGAGGAAATCAGGCCGAGGAACAGGCCCTCCAGTCCAGAGTGTTAGGTTTCACTGTTGGGCCCTCTGTGGCCCTCGCTCCGCTGGAAATGCAGGAGTGACTCAGGAGTAACTCGGAGCGGCACAGGCCGAGCTGGCCGCGGTTCTCCCCAACCAGGCTCGATCCGGTTGGAATAGGCACGTGGGCATCCGGCTGAGCGCACTCCGGCAGCGGTGGTGCGTAGGGGAGAGCCTGGTCGCTCACTGCCTCCGCTGAGATGGGAATGCGGGCCGGCGTCAGTTGGCACTAAAGACGCAAGGGGACCAGGCCGCTCCCTCCACCCGATGGAAGCGTCTCCTCCGCCAAGATGGAGATGCGGGGTGGTGACAATTGGCACCAAGGACGCAGAGTGTCCAGATCGCTCGTAGCTGCGGTGCCGAGGCCGGGAAGCCTTTCTTCCTCCCCCCCTCCCTCGGATTAGCGGGGGGAGAGGCGCGCAGCGGCGCGCGGCGGCGGGGCCTAGCAGGCCCGAGGAACGCCGGGGAGCCTTCCTTCCTTCCTTCTTTCCCTCCCTCAGAGTGGCGGGGGGAGGAACGCACGGCGATGGGGCTTTTCAGGCCCAAGGGGCGCCGGAGGCCTTTCTTCCCTTTCTTCCTCCCTGGGGTCAACGGGGGCAGCAAACTCAGCAGGCCCGTACAAGCTGGTAGGTAGCGGCTTGTCTCTTCCCCGCGCTCCGAGGTGGAGCGGCACAGCGGGGGGGGGGAGGGACGACACCCGCCGCGGCCCGGACCGCGATGACAAGCTAACAGGCAGCGGCCTGTCCCTTCCCTTCCCCACGCTCCGAGAGAGGAGCGGATCCGCTGTAATGGCGGCGGCTGCGGCGTCCGCAACGTTGGTGGCGACCTCGGCAGCTGCACCGGCCGGGCAGACCGCCTCTTCACAGTGCCAGGGGGGTGGCTAGAGCCCCAACACTCACCGGTGAGGCTTTAGAGTTTAGGGTCTATTCCAGGCTTTAGGGTCTTATCCTTGTTGAGAGAAGGAGAGGGGAGCCGGCCGCGTTGTAATGGCGGCGCTCCCTTGTCTTCCTTGTCTTCCTTCCTCCGCCTTGCCGGATCCCTTTTTTGTGTTCCTTGGGATTCCCCCAGGCTGCTCAGGCCCCCTGACAGTAGCCGAGGTCTTCCGGTGTTTCTCTCCTCGAGTTTGGGTGGTCAAGGAGGGGGGGCTCGCCCTGGATTCCCTCAGATTTAGGTTTTAATCGGCGCAGCTCTGATTCTTGCTGCTAACCGCCATACCGGAACCGGAAGCAGTATAATAATATTATAATGCAATACAATATAATACTAATAATACAATATAATTATATATTTTATATTACATGTAATATTACTAATAATATTACAAAATAGTGGTATAGTACAATATAGTAATATAATACTAATGTGCTGTGCTAATAATATAATATATTGTATACATATAATATTGAGAATAATATTATAATGTAATACAATATAATTGTAATAATAATGCAATGTAATAATTATATATATTTATATTACATGTAATATTACTAATAATATTACTGTACAGTGATATAGTACAAAATAGTAATATATAATACTAATATTTGGTTACCTTCCCACCGAGGTTGTACTAATGTGCTGTGCTAATAATATAATATATTGTATGTACATATAATTTGTAAACCATTCTGAGTCTCTTTTGGGGTGAGAAAGGCAGGATATAAATGTCATCAATAAATAAATACTGTGGCCATCACCTCCAACCAATACAGTTGATGCAAAAGGAATGTGGAAACTTAAGTCCAAAACCATTAAATAGTTCAAGATTCTTCCACCTGGATCTAAACACTAATTTCTTTTTTGTTCCTGGTTGAACTTGATTTCCTTTCTTGTCATTTTGTGTCAACCAATATTTTATTCATTTTAGACATTAAACAGACAGAGACAAACTCTGTGTGTGTGTGTGTGTGTGTGTGTGTGTGTGTGTGTGTGTGTGTGTGTTTGGTTGGATGCTTCTCCCCCTTGATTACTCCTGTTCCACGCTTTCATCTCAAGACCTTGAATATATCTTTTAGTCAATTATCAAGAGCAAGAGTCACATTTTAACAGAAATGTAATAAAATAAGGACATAATTTCAAATCAAAAGGATTGATTCCATCAGCACTTCTCATCCTATTCCTGCCCTTTGCACACAGCAAAATAACTTTATCTCTCAGAACAGACACCCTGCCTTATACAGCCAAATCTACAGCAGAACTACAGGCAGTATGGTGTTAATCCGCCCAGAGTCAAGAAAGTGCTTGGGGAACTTTTATGCCCAGCTCCAATTACTTTTTCAAAGTAACGTTTTGCATGTCCAATTAATTCTGATCTGTGCTTTCCCCCCTGGCATGTAAGAGCTCCCACAGGAACTTTGAAAGGTTACAACAAGGACTAGATGGATCTGTTTCAAATTGTCAAAGATTCAGCTGCCCCCTTTTAAAAGGGCAAAACATTCCAAGGGCAAAAGCACAGATAAAAGAAGCATAGAAAACTGGCTTTAAAAAAAAAAGACTTTTTCAACTATTGTGTTACACTGCATTTGGTATGAAGTGGCTCTGGGTCTATACAGGAGCATATATTTTCTTATTGTAGAAACAAACTGCAGCCACAAAGAGGCATCATTTTAGATTTGTGGGGTGAGGATGTGTCATTCATCCCCACCCCCAAAAATTATAGTCACAGAATTGTAGACTTGGAAGGGATCCTAATAATTTCTGCTCCAACCATCTGCCAATGGAAGATTCATCTGAACTTGATATATTATTTGGAAAAAAACTAGCACTTTTGCATTGCTTTTTTTTTTTTACCAATTATTCATCATCATTATTCATCAGACACAAAGTAACTGCTATTAATATGTTACTTTTATTTCAAAGACATAGGTGTTAGTCTGAAATCAACATATAGCACTTTTGGGACCAACCAAGAAAACAAAGTTATAAGCGTGAACTTTCGTAAACTAAGTCCGCAGGTCTACATTGTCATCGTCCAAAATGCAGGTCTACATTGTCATTGTCCAGATGCAGATTTACATTGTCATTGTCCAAATAGACCTAACTGGAGAATTTGGCCCCGACGTCTGAGGCAGCAAAAGGTCTACGAAAGCTCAGGCTATCAACTTCATTCTCTGTTGGTCTCTGAGGTGCTGCAAGTCCCCTATTCATATTTACTTTTAAGCTATTTTTTCAAAACTTGAAAAATACCCCCCCCCCCAAAAAAAAAAAAGCCAGAATTGCAACACTTCACCCAAAGGAATACAAGAAAGTAACAGCTAAGTATTATTTCTTATTGAAAAATTTGTAACCTATGTTAAGGCTAAAACACAAAATTGACTTCCCTTGCCTCCTTCTTGTCTCCTCAAGTGACAAGTAAAGCCATCACTTGTGACATGTTACATGCAAATTTAGAGAATTCTTCATCCTGGGATATGATATTTCAAAGGTTATATACAATACATCATTTTAAACATCATTTTAATAGGTTTCTCGTATTAACCTGATAATTGTGTACATGTGTACACAATTCCAATGGCTACATCCTATGCACCAGAACACCATGGAAAGTTTCAAATGTTGAGAAGCTCTGAAAGTCAGTTGTCCATTGTCATGGTCCAGAACTGGAGTCAGTGTTGGGCCTCATTGGGGATTTTGATGAATGAAGGTGTTATGTGCTGACTTGCACATCTTAATGATAATCTTGAGAACCAATCCTATGCGGTGCTGTAAATGGTATTTTGTCATAACTAGGGCTACAATGCAGAACCAAGGGTAAGACAACCTAAGTCTTTATCAAATCAGGACAGCAGCCAACTTGCACATTAGCAGATGCTACATTGAACAGAGATGTTCTGAAAGCTTTTTCTGAAGTCAATGAGTGCATTACCAGCATGAGGGAAAGTTACTTTCTCAGAATACCACTTCCAGAATCCCCCAGCCAGCATGACCAGTGGATTTATTGGCTAAGGTATTCTGGGTACTATTGTCAAAACCAACAGCTCGTCCCATCTTTTATTTCACATTCACTCTGCCCTTGTACTTTCTAGTAGTTAGCCAGAGCCATACAACCCACTCTGGACCTCAACCCATCTTAAAACAGTTGGAAATATTTCTCAGACTCTTTTGAACTGAAATACTACACAGCTTTATCCTGATTTCTATCTGGAAGTAGTAAAAGAGAAATAGTCAGAGTCCTCACAGAAAAAAAATGTTATCCATTACAACATATAATGCATGATTGGTGGGAAGCCCACATCCCTACCTAACTTCCTGTGCTCTGTTTCTAGTGTACCGCCGGAAACACCAGGAACTGCAAGCCATGCAGATGGAGTTACAGAGCCCTGAGTATAAACTGAGCAAGTTGCGCACCTCCACCATTATGACCGACTACAACCCAAATTATTGCTTTGCAGGGAAGACCACTTCCATTAGTGACCTTAAAGAGGTGCCCCGGAAAAATATCTCTCTAATAAGGTAAACTACCCTATCTGAACTCTTTTGGCTCAGATACATTATGTGTATAAGAATGAGCAAAATCACCCATGTTGAATCCATTCTAGATTTTAGTTTCAACTTTGAAGGGGCTAACCAAGGTGGTGAACTGATTTTGAGGCTACGGTTCAACATTTTGTGGACCCTCCCTTAACCCCTCTCCAGTTATTAGAGTTTGGGCTAAATCCAGAATGAGATTACCACTTCATTGACACAGAAGCCATTAACCTCCACCACACATATACCTTCAATATGAGATCAGCTCATTTTCATTCCCAACTACTGATGCTGTAATAATTGCTTGTTGATATGCACCTTCAAGTTGAACCTGGCTTGTGACAACTCTATCCTGAATTTTTTTGGCAGGATTTATTCAAAGAAGCTTTCCATTCCATTCTTCTTAAACAGAGAGAATGTGATTTGCCCAAGGCCACCCATTAGGTTTCCATGGTGGAGAGGGGATTCAATCCTAGTCTCTCTTCAGCACTGAAACAACTACATCACCCAGACTCTGATCCTAACAACAGTCTTCTGTATTTATACATTAATCATAGTGGGTAATCTCCTCTCCTAGCCCCTGGTTCTTCAGTCTGACTGGTTGGCAAAAATGTTCAACATCTGTTTCCTATGGAGGATCCAGAATACCCTCATTGGTAAAATGTAAGCAATTCCTCAGGCACTGGACATAATTTGCCAAGTCTGTTGCATTGTGCTGACATCTGGTGCAGTGACCTTTAGGAGATCCATTCAGCAGCAAAGACCGTGGACTCCTGACAATTAAGAATGACCTGATCGTATCTGTTTCACCAGACGCCAGGATGACAAGCAAAGCCACACTGTGGCCTCTGGTCATATTAAGGAACTGGGTTTCAGATGCAAGCACTAAAGGCAAACAAAGTTGGCTTGAGAAACTTAATGTCAACACTTCTATATATTTATAGTTATAGCTAGCTCCAAGGCAGGAGTGAAAGTATGTATTTCTCCTTTTCCTTGTGCTCACCTCATATTCATAAAGTTTTTGCCCACCTGCAAAGTGTCAACTGCCCCATTTTGTTTTCTACACACCCACTCATTTGTACAGTGTTTAGGTTTTTTAAAAGAAACATGCAAATTTCACTAAAAGAGTGTTCTCCAATCAGCAGGAGAAAAAAACAACACTGTTAATCAAAGCTGCATGAGAGTATGTGCCTTCATGTTACATTTTGACTTGTGGTGGCCCCATGCATTTCACAGGTTTTTCTCAGAAAAGGAATCCTCCAAGGCAGTTTTGCCAGTTCCTTCTTCTGAAATATAGCCTACAACACTGGCAGTCACCCATTCAAGTTCTAACCAGGACTGACACTACTAACTAAAATCCAATATGATGTGGTTCCCTTAGGATAATTAAAACCTGAGGGAAGAAGATACATGATATATTGTGTCCTTCTCTTTGGAAGAAGCTGTCACCCTGCGTAGATAACCCATGTTTCATCTAGTCTACTTTATTAATAAAGTGAAGTAGACTAGAGCATGTATAGGGCCTACTAGTATCTCCATGCCTTTCTAGCTATCTGCACTAGCATCAGTCAGAGTGAAGCAACTACTTAGTGGAGCAGATTTTGGATAAAGAACAGCAATTGCTCTCTTGAGTGTTTCTTGAAGTTCCTGCCTCATGTGGATGATGCACCTTGATTTTCTTGGGTCATGCATATGTGTGCTCGGCATCTAATGTTACCAGTCTGTACACGGCCCTGAGTCGCCTTCAGGCTGAAAAGGACGGGATAAAAGTGTAGTAAATAAATAAGTTTGGGGGGAGAGTGCCATTTGCTGCTCTTGAGTCCTTATGTTGGGAGAAAGGCAGGATAAAGGTATAGTAAATAAATACTCTCCCCTAGGAAGAACAATGCCTTGAACTAGAACTGGTTTTTTTACTCCTTCTACCACCCACCTTCTCTTACTGATCCTCTTTCAGATTCCACTTCACTGCTACTGCTAGTTTTATTACTTAGCCCCATATTTATTGTTGCACAGAGTCAACTTTTTTTTGTAGTCCATCCAAAGACAGTATATTAATAGTTTATTTAATTCTTTATTTATTTACTTCATTTATACCCCACCTGGTTTCATTTGCCGATGCTTCAAAAAAAAAATCCCCCTCCCCCTGAAATATTTCTGTGGGCTTCTCTAAGTGGTCCATTGCTATTCTTTGCTATTCTTCTAGCCCATATATTGTCAAAATATTTATTTATTTATTTAAAACATTGATATTTATATTTGCAATTTTCCCATGGTTCAAATATTGATTTGGGGAACAGCAATAAACCACCTTGAGTCTCTTCCAGGGTGTGCAAGGTTGGGTAGAAATGTCGTAAATAAATAAATAAATAAATAAATAAATAAATAAATAGAATCCCCCCCCCCCCCACACACACACACACACACACACATGCATATAGTAGTCATGCTGTAGTTAGAAGTAGTCTGGCAGCAAGAATGTTACTACTGAAAGAGTACTCTTTGCGGCACTGTGTAACAAGCTATGATTCTTTATGGACATGTCCAATGGAAAAGCCCTAAGAAACAGGCTCTTGACAATTTGATAATTCTACCACACTGTGCATTGATTTTTTTTTAAACATTCTCATTATAAAGCTCCGTTGGATAAGCATGGCATCCCTCCCTTAACCCTCCTCCAGTTAAACAATCAATCATTCACTTACTTGTCAAAAACTCTTTACACCTTTGAAGTGCAGAAAATTCCATCTCTTGTTTACTTTTTATATTAATTTCTAGATCAACAGCTGGCCATTTATTATGATAAAATTTGTTCTATTGATGTGGCATTTTCCCTTCGTAGGTTTGCCATTATTGTTTTTATTTGGTTTGTGTTCATTGTTTATTTCCCCACTGATTCTTAGGGTGTTGAAGCATCTTTTCAGCCCTTTCCTGTCTGCACAAATTCACCCAGCCAATTGAGACTCCCTACAAGTATGAGGTTTTGTGAGACAGATCCCTTGCCCCTCTCCTTCTTTCACTCACTCCCATTTTGAAACATGCCCCCAAATGTTCCAGAGCTGTCAACTCAGCACACCCTATATTTGCTATGTTGTATTTCTGGATACACAAAAGCCTG
The DNA here is from genome assembly GCF_037176765.1 of Anolis sagrei. Taxonomy (NCBI): domain Eukaryota; kingdom Metazoa; phylum Chordata; class Lepidosauria; order Squamata; family Anolidae; genus Anolis; species Anolis sagrei. The sequence continues at coordinate 42,438,513 of NC_090021.1, forward strand.
GTGGGATTTGGCAACGCCTGCACGTACAGCATTTCTACATTTTTATTAATCATAGGGTGGAATGAGTAGTGACACAAAACTTGTGTAATGAGCCCACAAGAGAAAATCTATCTTAACAGGGTACATGATTTATTTATTTCCTCGTTTTCTGTATTCTTTTAAATAATTAATCTTGAAACCCACTTTAGAAAAAATTGTACCGCACCTCCGGTAATAATGGTTAGTCATGGCACAGAATTGCTATGAATGTGTTGTGCGATGCAACATTTGGTTATTCCCATTTTACAGATCCAACATACTAAGGTCATGGGCTAAGGGCTAGGGCTGATTGTTAGCTCCAGTTATATAAGTATTGAATTATTCATTTTCCTTTGATTCAGTGGGCCCACTCTTATTGGAACTCATAACTGGATGCAGTCCAGAAGATCTGCAATCAATAGTTACAAAGTCATTTGACACAGATGACCTTTGTCAAGAGAAAGAGAATGTCAGGAAGTGAATCTGGAGAATGAATCTGAAGGGATAATATCACTACTATATAGTTAAGATGTAGTTCTACTATTGAAGTAATTTATTATTATAGAGAACACAAGGAAGTTTTGATGCATGCTTTTGTCTGACCAAGAAGTTCTGCACAAAACTGCACTTCTCTTAAAGGACCAACCTGGTAGTTTCATGATTTTCATACATCCAATGTAGGAAGTAATTAAGGCAACCTCCATTTTGTATAAAATGGTCAATGTAATATATGTGCGGTACATTAAATCCTTTCTTTTTTCTGATTTCTTCAGAGGTTTAGGCCATGGAGCCTTTGGGGAGGTGTATGAAGGTCAAGTGGTTGGGATCCCAAGTGACCCCAGTCCCTTGCAAGTGGCTGTAAAAGTAAGTTTTTAAAACTCTACAAATAATATCATGGAAAATGTTTAGTGGGTTTGCTTTGTCAAATGACTCTGTTCCCTTTTCCTTAAGCTCTCTGGAAGTATCGCTACTTATTGTTATCAGGGGGGAAAACCCAAAATATTCATTATCACTCCAGTGATAAATTTTAAAATGATAAATTTTAATGCCCAGAACCATCTTTAAAGGCTTCAGTTAACTGAACACTCTCCCTAACAGGGATTTCCTGTAGAGGGCATTTCAGTAACCATTTACATCTTTCTCATTCTGCATTGATACCCAATCCAAAGTTGTCATCATCATGACGCCATTAGCAGATTTTAGCAAATGATTCCTTTCTTCTCATGGATATAGGGAAAAAACCTCCTGCTGACATCTATTTGTAACATTTTGAAAATTCAGATTGCATACCCCCTCAAAAAAGTATTGGTGTCTTGATTTTAGGCCTGTTCCTGAGGTTATTTGGGATGCTGATTCAGAAAACAGTATCTAATACTTACTTAGGCGATCCCTCGTAGCCTGAAACTAATGGTCCTCCAAGTGTAGTGTCTTGGCAGTGGGTCCATAGGCAGCTGTAGAACCCTATTCTTGATCCGCATGTTCTCAGGCAGTGAGGACATTGGTTTTCCGGTGGAAGGCCGTCCCGGTCAGGGTTGGCTTGACGCACCTTCTTCTTGGAACATTCTTCCCTTTTGCCCTCCATTTGTGCCTTTTCAAATTCTGCAGCACTGCTGGTCACAGCTGACCTCCAATTAGCGTGCTCAAGGGCCAGGGCTTGCCAGTTCTCAGTCTCTATGCCAGTTTTTAAGGCTGGCTTTAAGCCTGTCTTTAAATCTCTTCCTGTGCACTAACATTACGTTTCCCATTCTTGAGTTGCGAGTATAGTAACTGCTTTGGGAGATGGTGATTGGGCATTTGGACAATGTGGCCAGACCAGCAGAGTTGATGGTGTAGGAGCTTCACTTCAGTGCTGGTGGTCTTTGCCTCTTTTAGCATGCTGACATTTGTCTGCCTGTCTTCCCAAGAGATTTGTAGGATTTTTTGGGGGCAACGCGGATGGAATTGTTCCAGGAGTTGAGTATGATGTCTGTAGGCAGTCCATGTTTTGCAGGTGTACAGCAGGGTTGGGAGGACAATAGCTTTATAAATAAGCACCTTGGTCTCCCTATGGATGTCCTCAAACACAATCTGCTTCATTCAGAAATATTGATACTGAAATGCAACACCGCCTGAGCTCTGCAATCGCAGAGCTCAGGCGGTATTGCATTTCAGTATCAATGTTGGCTTTTTAGGAGAGGTGACTGCCAAGGTAGTGGAAATGGTCAACATTTTCTAATGTTACACCATTAAGCTGTATTTCTGGCATTGCAGAGGGATTGGCTGGTGACTGCAGGAAGAACAGTTTGGTTTTCTCAGTGTTCAATGAGAGGCCGAGCTTCTCATACCCTTCTGCAAAGGTGTTTAAATTGGCTTGTAGGTCTTCTTCTGAATGCGCACAGGCGACTTGTCATTGGCATATTAGAGTTCTTTAATAGATGTTGTTGTGACTTTGATGTTGGCTTTCAGTATGCTGAAATATATTATTGGATAGACCAGATCAGCTCTAGTTTCGTAGATATTATTATCATGATTCTTTATGGATGAGCCGATGGCAACTGGTATATGGCATATGTTTTGTATCTCAAATACTAGAGCTTATAGGGGAAAACTGATGCCATATCTTGAATCAGTGGGTCGAATATACCCAGAAACACCAAAGCTCCAAAATGTATGTTGGTCAATATTCTCTCTCTCCATTTACAGCTCTCACAAAAATTGGGTCCTTAGATGTTGTGTGATGACAGCTTCCATCATCCCCACCCATCAGTGTTAATGGGGATTATAGTCCAATGCCATCTAGGGATAAATGTTCACAAGAGGGTGGCCTGTAAAAAAGGTGGAAGCTCAAAGGGTGGAGAGTGTAACTGATGCGTGCTGACCCATGGAAGTTTGCTCACATGTCTTCTGCTGCTTCTTCCTTGTCTAGACTTTGCCAGAGGTTTGTTCTGAGCAAGATGAACTGGATTTCCTCATGGAAGCTCTTATAATCAGGTATGTTAGTTCAAGCAGCTCATGGCCTTTTTGCCCCAGCAACAAAATCAGAAGCCGGGGGTAAGGCTGAGTGCTGTGAACCCATTTTGAAAATATTTTACTTGTACTCAAACCAATTCCAGTATATTATTATCCTGCAATCTCTAAAATTGCAAGGTTTAAAACAATAAGGTGTCATATTTTTTCATGCCAGAATAACGTGGAGGGGGGAGAGACAGAGAAGACAGGGAAAGACTTATAGCCGAGTTCTTCTAGTTTGTTGTAAAGTCTCTTTAGCTGTACACAGCCATAAAGAACACCATTTTCCCCAAAGTGAATGTTGACATTCAGTAATGGCAATAACCCTGGAGCAGCTACTGAAATATAACAAGCCCACTGTGACCTCTTTCCACTTTTGCTCAAAAACCCAGGAAAACATAGAAGGGGTGAGAGAGTGACTTAAAGTTTCCTGAATGGTTGAAAACTATGGGTACCTTTCTACACACTGTCACAACCATTGCTGGGCCCACAAATGGCTGGTGCTATTTTAAATATTGCTTCATATATCTGGATACTTTTTTTCATGTCAGGAACAACTTGAGAAACTGCCAGTCACTTCTGGTATGGAGAATTGGCCATCTGCAAGGATGTTGCCAAGGGGACATCCGGATGTTTTACCATCCTGTAGGAGGCTTCTCTCATGCCCCCACATGGGAAGCTGGAGCTGACAAATGAGAGCTCACACCGCTCTCCGAATTCGAACTGCCGACCTTTCGGCCCAGCAGTCACCTGGGCACTGTCGTTATGGTACATGAAAAAACCATGACTGTTGTGACTGTTTTAAAAGTCTTGTAGTTTTCTGTGGCAACTCAACCACAACACATGTAATGAACTCTTAAGAAAGGGGCACACCAAGGATGTTGCCCCCCCCCCCTTTGATAGGTATTCTGCCTCCTCAAATGATTTTTTCTTTCACTCTCCAAATTTCTAGCATTAAAGAGAATGAGCTACTGGGAAAAAAAAACATTCCTGTCTAGAATTCTTATATTTGCTGTGTTCGTATACCCTTGGCAACTTTGCCCGTTCCTTTATTCTGCTTCTGCTTCTGCTTCTGCTGCTGCTGCTCCTCCTCCTTCTGGGGGGAGGGGTAGGGTACCAAAACTACATTTTAAAATGCTCAACAAAAATGTATATACCTAAATATCATTATCATCTGAAGGTTTAAGTTACTATAAGACTAGAGATTTGGGACTGCAAGAAAATTTGATTGAGGCAGAGCTGTAATTGTTGAGATGCCCTCATAAGCTTCACCCTTGCCTCCAGATGTTGCCATACTAGCCCTCCCTTCACTCAGTGGTTATGCTGGCTGGGCTGATGGGAGTTAGCAACTTCCGGAGGGACACACATTCCCCAACCCTGCCCCAACAGCAATTACTCACTGACTGGTGCAATAGATAGATAACCCAGTCCAATATGACAAGATCTGTTGGACAACTCTGTATGTTTTGAATTAACATGTGCCACTTCTTTCCCTTTCAGCAAATTCAACCATCAGAATATTGTGCGTTGCATTGGGGTGAGCTTGCAGGCACTGCCACGCTTTATTCTGCTGGAGCTTATGGCTGGAGGAGATTTGAAATCTTTCCTAAGGGAGACACGACCAAGACCAGTAAGGGACAAAAAAAAACATTTTGTGTTGTGCAGCATTGATCAATCTTTCCTTTTTTTAAAGGGAACTTTTTAGAACTTTAACAAAGACTTTTAACACTAAGCTAATTCCAAAGATTGGAAAGTTATTTGTCTAAAGTCATTTGTTCTTTCACTGTGTTTATAAAGTAACCCATTCCTGATATTCTTTAAGGTGACTGAAAAAAGTTGAGTAATGATATTGTTATTGATTGTGATTTGTTTGTTTAAATTGTTTGAAAATTGCTTTTGATATATGTTTTATTTTATTGTTGTTGTTGGCATCGAATTGTGCCTTTTGTAAGCCGCCCTGAGTCCCCCCTCGGGGGTTGAGAAGGGCGGGGTAGAAATGCGTGAAATAAATAAATAAATAAATAAATAGATAACAAAGTGCTGAGATGGAAGATTTTCCATGCAGACAGAATGAAGTTCACATGGTCTGCAATCAGGATTTTTTTTACAAGACTTTCTGTTTCATATTTTTATAGTCTCATTGGTTAAGTTTGGATTAAGAAAAGATCTTGCACTATTGTTGTTAAGTCTTTTTGTACTTATATTTGTCTGCAAAGACAAAATATGATCTCTTGAATTGGTCTATTTCTGATATCTGAAAATATGCAAGCCTCAGAGAGAGTCATAAGAGTCTCAAGCAGAAAAGAATATAAACATATATCCAACATCTGTCTGAGTCTTGATTATCCATGCACCAAAGGATTTACCTCCCCCCCCCCCCCCTTTGAACTGCCTGAAACCCTTCTCCAGCAGGTCTGGGGTATGAAAAGTTGGCTTCATTGGCTTGATGACTAGAGCTTAGGGGTTGCTCAAATTCTAAGGATCATGAAACTTCTTGGAAAATGAGACTGAATTTCGTTTTAAAATGGAATTACATTGAAGGCACACCAAGATGTCTCAGTGTTTGCTCTGAGTTGGTGATAGCAGCGGTGTGTACATAGTTCATTCCTTTTAAAATGTGATTTTAAATTACTATAGTCTCTTCTCATTATACTGATCAATACCTACTTCAAGTCAAAGTTAACTTTGTATAATTATGGATCTGCTCACTGCATATCATGAAAAATACCATTAGTAAGTAGTGACTATCTTGTTGATACAGATAGAATAATGAAGTCTGATAGGACCACTCTTTTGACAAGGTGAAGGAAGGTGGAGAATGTGAATAGACACAGTGACACATGAGATAGTTCCACCAGAAATAATGAAACAAACAGCATAATAGAGAGCTTGTCAGGGAGAAAACTTTGTGATAGAGGAAAATATAAGAAGAGCCAGACCAAATGAAACAGGATCAGTAGTGCAGAGATTTCTTTTTCATTAATTTCACTTTCAAAAGAGGCAATATGAAATTTTAGCAATTTTATTATTTCTTGCAAGAAAAGCATAAAAACCTATGTGGTTTTCAAATACTATTTACAGTTCAAGTTTCTATGCATTAAAATTGTGTGTAATATTTGTACAGAAAACAGGAATTTATACATATACACTGCCTGCCATTTCACAGACCTCCACGTCTCTCTCTAGCCTCGTGTCTCATTTATTTTGTACTTGTGTTGTCTATGGCAGGTCTTCTTAATCTTTTTCCTCTGTGACTGCATTCCACCTGAGACATTTTTACACAACCCAAGAGATACTAGGTATAAACATTTACTGATAATAAATCAGCATCTGCAAGGCTTGCCTAACAGGCTGATTACCCCTTTTTTATGAAGTACAACTGAAGCGTTTTTTGCAGAGTCTTCTGAAAGTACTGTGCATTGCTGCTAACAGATTCATGTAAATGTCTGAAACAGCCACTAGGTTTGCTGTTCCCTATTTTTTGTGATCTTAACATTGGGCTAAGAGGGGCGCATTTGGGGTCAGGACACACAAATTAATATGCAATAGTCTATGAAAAGGCTGGGGACTGCCATGAGTGGCCACAAAGGGGTGACCCATAGCTTGACATGAGGAAATAATAGGAGGAAAGTCACTTCTGTGGAAAAGAAGGAAAGGAAGAAAGAGAAAGAAGAGGGAGAGAGAAAAACAGGCTGCTATCATCTAACATAGCCACAGCAAGAATATTAAAGCAGAACTAGAAGGGAGGCCTGGAACCAGTAAATATACCCCCCCCCCCAACCCCAACCACTCTCCCAGGGGAAGAACAAAGGGAGCATTCACTAACCTCTAATCCCTGCAGGAAAACAAGAAAGGAGGAGCTTCCTCATGCAAATTCATACCTTCCATCATTTCAGTCTCTCAAGTCTCTCATCCTTTCTTCTGCCTCACATCTCATACAAGATGGAAAGGAACCAGGGGGTCAGAGAAATGAGGATGAGTACCACAGCTGTTGCCTATTACGTGGCTGCAAGCCCAATCAAAACATGAATTTTTGGAGGATACTGGATTTTCAGATAGGGGTGCTCCATCTATACTACCCTTGATCTAGAGATTATACTTTTGTTAATACAGTTTAATACTGAATTACTGTTCTTTCTTTTGAACCTACAATCGTACTCTTGGTTAATGGGGAGGATGTGGTGTAGCCCAAGATGCATTTGGCACAAATTATTGCCAATCCAGGTGTCACCCATTCTGCATTTATGCATTTTGTATTTCCTGCTGAACTGTAGTACTTTACATTCATTTTGTTTGCTTTAGCCAGATTCCTCAATCTGTTAGCGTCATCCTGAATCCTGATTTTGTCTTCAGAGGTATTCATTACTTCCTCACTCCTACCCCAGTTTGCTTTCCTCTGCAAACTTGATTAGTATCCCCTATATGTGTGCATCTCAGTCATTTCCAATAATGGTGAACGGCATCACAGCCAGGACAGAACTGTGCACTGTCCTATTTATCATTTTTTTCCACCAAGATGACAAGAATCAATTAGGGAGCATCTGGATGCAGTCCATCAGCCAGCTACAAATCAATTTAAGAAAAGCATCATCTAGTCCACATTTTGTCATTTTCTTGACAAGAATATCATGATCAAAAGCTTTGCAAAAATAAAGATACATTACATTGACAACATTCTCCTGATCTGCCAGACTGGTATTCCAGGTGAGGCCTGACCAAGCAGAATAGAGTGGAGCTATGAATTCCCTCAATTTAAAAGCTATACAGGCAGTCCCTGAGTTACAAACATCTAACTTACAAATGACTCATAGTTTGGAACAGGGATGAGACATAAGGAAGTGAGAGAAATCTACCCATAGGAAGGGAAATTCACTCCTGAAAGAATTGTCTTGGGTAAAGGTATCTCCACTGAAGCTTTATCACCAATCTTTGTTTCCACAACAAGACAATTTGTAATCCAATAATCGCAGGGATAGAAAGTGAGTTGAAATCTTACTACTTTTGGTGCAGACTAACTTTATTTTTTGTATCCCACTACTGTCTCCCCGAAGGAACTTGGGGCAGCTTACATGGGGACAAGCCCAGACAACATAGTTTAAAATATAACACAGTAAAATTATGAAACAAAATAATAAAACAACATAAAACAGTCATCAAATGAACAACCACTAGCCTGACTGAGCTTGGGCGGGCAGGGCTGGTGCAATTAGTTGCAAGGACAGGGCTGATTGATAAAGTGCAGGAGGCAGGTGATAAATTAGGACTAGAAGGGCAATATGAATTGGAATACTATAACTATAGGGCAGGGAAGAGTGGCAAGTGCACACACAAGACATTGTGTTATGGCTGGGGGGGGGGGGGGGGGACAAAGTTATCTAGTGAACCGATTAATCAAAGGCACAGTGGTACCTCCACATTTTTAGGTCTTTACAAAAAATAGACAAGGTGAGCACCAGTCTAATCTCCCAGGGGATAGAGTTTCAGAGTTGGGGCCCACTACCAAGAAGGCCCTCTTTCTCTTTCCCACCAACCACGCTTGTGATGGAAGTGGGAGCAAGAGGAGGGCCTCCCCAGAAAATCTTAAAGCTCGTGCAGGTTTGTACAGGAAGATGCAATTGCAAAGAGAAGCAGGTCCCAAAACATTTAGGACTTTTTAGGTGATAACCTGTACCTTGAATTGGGACTGGATACTTATCAGCAACCAGTGAAGCTGTTTAAATAGGGCAGTTTACCACTCCCTGTAATTCGTTCTAGTCTAGAATCACAGCTTAGAATTTTTAGTTACCATATCACACTGTTGACGAAGGCTCAGCTTGTGGTCTACTAAGACTCCTAAATTCCTTTCATATGAGCTGTTTTCAGGCCAAGTGACACCCATCATATATTTCTGGTGTTCATATTTTTTTAGTTTTGGCCCAGCTTTCTAATTTGTTTAAGTCATTTTGAGTTGTGATCTCTTCCTCTGTGGTGTTAGCTATCCCTTCCAATTTGATGTCATCTTTCAGTTTGATAGGCATACCCTCTGCTCCATCATCCAAGTCTTTTATAAAAATGTTGAATATCTCTGGGCCCAGATGAGCCCTTCTAAATACACTATAAAGAAATACATAATCCCAAGGCAAGGTAGAAAAGAGCAAATACACAAAAAGATATGCAGGAGAATAACTAAGACCTCCAAGCATGACCTCTCTATCATAAGGCACAGTAAATGATTTATTTCAGGCAGCTGATTTTAAGTGTGTCATGAAAGGGAAGCATTTCTATTGTTGTTATTGAATGCATTGTGATTGTATTTTTACTGGCAGGAATAAAGAGAGGTGCATTGTGAGCTGGTCAGACTCAGGTGCCAGAACAATTTCCCTGCCCTAGGGTCCTATGCAACCTGCCTTCATAAGTCAGGGGTGCCATGTGCTATTCTGTCTCTAGCCTGGGAAAGGATTTCTTTTTCTTGCTATACCCATCAGGTTTTACTCACAGGTGTGTGAGGATTAGAGATAGGGAAGACATGCGTTTTTACACATCCCTTGCTTTGCCAACTTTGTCTAAGAATATGAATCAACACTAGCTATTTAATTTTTCTCAGACTGAATAGGATTTCCTCCAAGTCTTCTTTGTTGCTTTCATGAGACAAACTCTCTATGGGAAGGGTCATTATTTCAACAATAAGCCCGTGTTACTTGATAGAGAAGGAAGACGCAGTGACACCAGGATGTGCAGGTCCTTAAGGATTGAAATGTGCACACAAATCCAGACCATAAGCTCCTAAGGAGTTAAAAGCCTTCTCTGTTCAAGGGGTTTTTCACACATAGAAAAGTAATCAGGAGAGGTTTGGGGAAGATAAGCAGTAATTTCCCTCCTTTGTGTCCTGCAGCTTGTTGCTCAAAGCAGTGATTATGCTGAACAATAGAGTCGCTTCATTTTGTGGTCACCTTTTCGAAGGTTTGACCTAACAAGGAGGTATGTTGCTTTCCAGTTTCCTGTTCATCTCGTTCTCTCAGCTGCAACCAGACAATTTCTGGATGGCTGCATCATCCTTTCATGGAACCCAAGGGCGGAGGTGGGTGGGAATCAGACCATCAAGGAGCTGTAACGTGAATTTCCTTGGCATTTCAAGGCTACTCCCGTGTTCCACATCTCTGTACAAAATGGGTCCAAATGCTTCATGTCTCAAACAAATTACCCTGTTAAATGGCCCTGAACTCAGAAGAGCCTTTGCTTTAGTGGAGATGAAATAAAAAGCAATAGAGTTGTTGCCTTTCCTTTCAACTAAGGTAAAAAGTGTTTAACATAAGATTTAGTAGTAGCTCAGTCTGCATTACGAGGGAGAGGACTCTAATGGCTCTGCTGCATTAAGATTTAACAAAGTCTATTGTTGCTTTGTCTGATGTTACCTCTTAGAAAGAGGAGGATGAGAAGGAAGTAGAAGACGATGACAAAGGCATCTGTGGCAGAAGAGTTGGGTCATATTTGTCCTAATATTTGTTTTTCTCAAGTATAAATAGTTGAGCAATGCTATGACTTACTCTAACTGTAGGATTCATCTCTCAGGCATTTTGTGCAAAGGGGAATGGCTGTGTGAGGAGCTATCCAGTGTATTGAACCTTGCCCCCAATTAAGTTCAGTTCCATAGATGGTTCTTTTAAAGTTCAGATTGAGACCTGAAGTAGAGTCACAGCCCAACTCACACTGGAGCCACCAGTGGCCACTGAAGAAATTGATCATCCAAGGCAATACCTTAGTGCCTTCTTTTAAGATGTACCTATCCAAGGTGCCTCTGCTGCTGCTGCTTCCACAGTAAGTTTGGATTAGATCCCTGGGAGCTCATTTTAACTGATTTTGGTATCTCTTTCCCAGAACATTCAGAAGGAGAAGTGGGTGAGATCCACTCTTTCGCATTTCTTCCACTGTCATGCTCACTTCTGGTGTATTGCATTTCGATTGTATTTTGGACATGTGTTTTTGAGCATATTCAAAAAGAACTGGCCACTCTTAACTGTGTCATTATTCTCTGCCAGAAATTTGTATTTCTAAAGTGCTTAAAGAAGAAGCAAGATTTTAGATAGAAGGTTCAAAGTGTAGCAGTGCTCCATGCCAACTTGCTCCTGAAAGCAGAAACTAAGCCCCATGGGACCACTTGCAATACCCATTAAACAGCTATTGAAGGAACGGGAGAAAGGGTATATGACTAGGCAGCTGCAATTGCATCTCACACATCAGTTTTTTGAGGACAGAAAAAATGATAGTTCCTCCCAGGCCCGTAGCCAGGATTTCATTTGGGGGGGGGGGGCTGAATTTTTTTCAGGGGGGCCGTTTTGGGGGGGCTGAGTTTCGGGGGGGGCTGAGTCTGAGTGAAAGAGGGTCTAGCTTAGCAAACCTTTTGTATCATTACCCCAATACCCCCATGCATATGGGATATATTGAGTATGGTGATCAGATCATGATATGAATAAACATAACAGTTTAAATAATGCACCAGTAAGGCCTTTTCGTGAACCACCATGAGAATTTCGGGGGGGGGGGGGGGCTGAAGCCCCTCAAGCCCCCCCCCCCCCCGGCTACATGCCTGGTTCCTCCCTCCCTCCTTCAGCATCCCCTCGCCCATAGCATCATCTTTACAAGGCCTGAGTGCTGCCTGGGCACAAGAAGCTTTGATGTAGAATACTTTGCCACAGGTTTTGTATGTGATACCAAATTTTGTAATTTCCATTTTATGGATCCAACCTGCCAAAGGTATTGAATCCTATTCTTAGTTCCAACTAGAACAAAGACACTTTTTTGTTTTCTCATGTTAGGAGCGACTTGAGAAACTGCAAGTCACTTCTGGTGTGATATAATTGACCATCTGCAAAGACGTTACCCAGGGGGAATCTGGATGTTTTACCATCCTGTGGGAGACTTCTCTCATGTCCCTGTAAGAGAAGTTGGAGCTGACAGACGGGAGCTCAACCTGCTCCCCAGATTCAAACTGCCGACCTTTCAGTCAGGAATCCTGCAAGCACAAGGATTTAACCTATTGTTGGAAATCAATATATCACCACTTGTAAGTTCTGTTATTCAATGGGTTCAGTTTATTTGGGACAAAAATTTGAAACTGGACCATAATGTCCCCTGATCCCAAAGCATTCACCATGGAATTGTGCTTTTTAAAAAAGATGCCTTCATCTTTCCTCCCTACTGGTCAAATGTTCAGCATTCCTTCTTTTGTTTGTTTGTTTTCCTGAATGCAGTATAACAACGTGTCTTTTTAATCTTCCTAGTTGCAAGGTAACAAAATTCAAGATAGCAGAATTCACACATGTACAAAACCACTCACTCCCTCTGAAAAAATTATGGTCATTTTTTTACTAGAATGTATCTAAAGCCACAATTCCTGATCTGGTTTTTTTGGCTAGTGTACTAGGCTAGCAACTCAGAGCCAAGTCCAAAGAGCTTTGGCTCCCTGCATTGGAAGATGGCACCCTAACCCTATGCTACCCAAAGTTAATATACATATTTTTTGGCTGGAGTTATACTTAAAAATGTACCTGTTTTAACTTACGTACAATTCAACTTAATAACAAACCTCCAGAACCTATTTTGTTCGTAACTTAGGGACTGCATATATATTTCCTTCTGCTATAGAAGAATCCAGATATCTGTTTTCCCTTTCAGGTTGCCTTTCTACTTCTCCAACTTGATGTGTCCAGTTCTTTGCACCATTTCCCATCTTCCCCTCGCAAAATAGCCAAAAGTGAGGAATTATTTGCCTTGTCATTTAAAATTTGAGGGACCCTCATTGGGGAAGATACTATTGCTTCCAAACAATAACTTGAGCAGTAGTGGGGAAGAAGAGAAATGTGTTTCCTCTGTAATTTGCATTTCCTCTCTTAGAAAGAAAAACCCAGACTTGGGCAGCAATCATATTAAATTATCTCAGTTAGGCTGATCCTTTAAAAGTCCTCAATCTGCACGCAACTGAATATATTTGTTAGCAACAGAAAAAATAAAGGCAAAGTTTAGTGTCACATAGAAAACAAAGAGTAATCATTATGTTGCAGCAGGGAAAGAGCTTCAAAATGTTCCTTTTGCTGGACTCTATTCTGCTTTGGTCAGACCACACCTGGAATACTGTGTCCAATTCTGGGCACTGAAATTGAAGGGAGATGTTGACAAGCTGGAATGTGTCCAGAGGAGGGCGACTAGAATTATCAAGGGTTTGGAGAACAAGCCCTATGAGGAGCTACTTGGAGAGCTGGGCATGTTTAGCCTGCAGAAGAGAAGGCTGAGAGGAGACATAATGGCCATGTATAAATATGTGAGGGAAAGTCATAGGGATTAGGAAGCAAGCTTGTTTTCTGTTGCCCTGGAGACTAGGGTGTGGAACAATGGCTTCAAACTGCAGGAAAGGAGATTCCACCTGAACATGAGGAAGAACTTCTTGTGAGAGCTGTTCAGCAGTGGAATTCTCTGCTCCAGAGTGTGGTGGAGGCTCTTTCTTTGGAGGCTTTTAAACAGAGGCTGGATGGCCATCACTCAGGGGTGCTTTGAATGCAATTTTCCTGCTTCTTGGCAGAATGGGGGTTGGACTGGATGGCCCATGAGGTGTCTTCCAACCCAATGATTCTATGATTTTATGACTGCAACTACAAAACCCTCAAGGCAACATGACTATAATGTCTGGGAGATTTTGGAAGTTCTAGTTCAAATGGTAATTTCTTTTAGCTCTGGAAAAGAGGAGGGATGACATAGATACCTATTTAAAATAATACTTAGGTATTCTGTGATTTTCATTTTGAGCCTTTCTAGTTTCTGATGCCTAGTCAAGTGAGCTAAAACAGTGGTCCTTTTTAAAACACATGTCCATGCCAGGATTTGCAAAAGGTTTGAAACCTTTCATTCCAGCAAAATGTGTCGCGAGATGGGTTTCCTGGCACTCTGCAGCAAGCCATGCTCACTTAGACGCCTCTTTGAAGTTTCATGCTTTGCATTGGTTTTTGTCTGTCTTTTTAGAGCCATCCCTCCTCCCTGGTCATGCTGGACCTGCTACACGTGGCTCGTGACATTGCTTGTGGCTGTCAGTATTTGGAAGAAAACCATTTCATTCACAGGTAAGTAGCAGAAGCCATTTACTGGGAAGGGAGCACTTTTCAGCAGCGTGTGTGACTTTCTTATGAAAGATGGTTGTGCTCTACTGCCCCCTCGAGGTTTAGTGCGTCAGCCATCTAAAAATAACACTATGTAACAAAATTGTAAAAAAAAATCTGTTCCTGTTTGAAAGTGTTATTCCTGCTTAATTGTGCGGTACTTACTTTGAAAGTCGTTGTTATACTCCAGAAAGTTTGCGGCTGGCTCAAACTATGTTGCATTGGTTGAGACTCGATGAGAGTTGAAAAACTATAGCAAAATGTGCTGCAAAATGTCCCACAATAACGTTTTTGCAGTTTAATGAACTTTTTCCATGGTTTTATGATAGAATCAATTAGGCAATGACATTTATAACTCAGGAACAATAATTGTGTAATATAGTGTAATAGGAAGCAAGGTAAGATAAAGGTAAAGGTTTTCCCCTGGCATTAAGTCCAGTCATGTCCGACTCTGGGGGTTGGTGCTCATCTCCATTTCTAAGCCAAAGAGCCAGCGTTGTCCGTAGACACCTCCAAGGTCATGTGGCCAGCATGACTTCATGGAACGCTATTACCTTCCCAACGTAGCAGTACCTATGGATCTACTCATATTTGTATGTTTTCGAACTGCTAGGTTGGCAGAAGCTAGGCTAACCGTGGGAGCTCATGCAGCTTCCCGGATTGGGAAGCAAATCATGCACTATATTTGCTGGGCAGCAACACATTGACCACTTTCCTGCGTGTTCCTTGCTATTTCCTATAAAATGTTAAGATGTTTCAAAAATGAATATATTTTAACACGTAGGCTCAAGTGAACATGTGGGCGTTGCTTGCATTACCGTTCAATCAGGAGAACTGGTTAATCTGCAGGTATTTGTTTTCGTTGCATTTTTTTTTGCCACTTGCTTTTATGATAGTTGCCAGATAAAGCTATTCATTCCCCTTTAGCTTTTGGTTGTGCGTTTTTAATCCAGTCATTGTGGTTTGTGCATTTTCCTATGGGAATTATTTGTGGAGTTTTAATCTTGTACTGCTGAGTTTTCCACCTTGGCTTTTGTGTTTGTAAAACCAAGAGGGAGGGTGCTGCTCAGTAGTCAGTTACATGCGCTCTTTGTTTTCCAATGCATCATGTAATTGCTCCTTCAAAGGCCTTGTTTCACAGATGTCTTTTCATTTCTTAATACTTGTTCAAAGAACAATTTTCTTTCTCTTCTTCTATCTTAGAGACATTGCTGCTCGAAATTGCCTACTTACTTGTAAAGGCCCTGGAAGAATAGCTAAAATTGGAGATTTTGGAATGGCTCGAGACATATATAGGTAAGGCAATATAGCTCATTATTAGCATCATTAGGTAGGAACTTATCACTTGAAGATGCTATATTGATTTATCTGTCTTAGCTCTATTTCACACTTTTATTTTTGCTATAGTTAAAAGACTTATAATATTTCCAAATACCATCTTCCAGTGTTAACATTTCCCAGTTTCCTCAGATCCAATTTTTCCCTCATTGCCTGAGTCCGTTGTCTTGTATTCAGTTGTTTGTATCCTCTGGGCTGCCCTGCCTTTGCTTCACCTTTTCTACACCAAATGGCACAGCCCTATTTTGACGTTTCAGTATCCTCCTCCATGGTGTTGACCTGGTCCTCTTCAGTTTCTATGTCATTAGTAAATCTTTCTCAATTGACAGCATATAAAAGAAGGGTCAGGAGAATGTAATTACACAACTTGGACTTTATCCAGGATATTGGGATGAACTATTTGGCAGTAGCAGAGAGTGCAAAGAAAGACTTTAATGGCAGGCATCACATCCATAATGCAATACTACTGTCCCCACAGTGCCCTCTAATGTCAGGCTGGAGAATGACTGTTACATGACAATATAGTAAATTGCTCTGAGTTGTTTATAGGGTTGTCAATTTTTTAAAACAGCGGTCAAGTTCCCATCTAAAATTGGCCAGGGACACATAAGACAGACCTACCTTAGGCTTCCTTGTCTCATGAAATGAGGACCTTTACAAGATCTCCAGGTCAGATTTCATATCTCATGGGAAGCCCAAACCCCAGGAAAATCTCATGACTGCTGCTGACCATCGTACAACCAGGAGTCTTTGTGATTATGAGCACATTATAATGTGCTTTTCTTTGGTGGCAGAAGCTAGAAAGGAGCGGTTACCAGCCAGTGCTTTTCCAGAAATGGAATCCTACAGCATTTGATATATGATATAAGGCCCTTTTGCTTCAGGTACTGAAGGTGGGGAGCAGGCCCGTAGCCAGGATTTCGTTTCAGGGGGGGGGGGCTAAGTATTGGGGGGGCTGAGTCTGAGTGAAAGAGGGTCTAGCCTAGCAAACCTTTTGTATCATTACCCCAATACCCCCATGCATATGGGATATATTGATTATGGTGATCAGATCATGATATGAATAAACATAACAGTTTAAATAATGCATCATTAAGGCCTTTTCGCGAACCACCATGAGAATTTGGGGGGGGGGAGGGGGCTGAAGCCCCTCAAGCCCCCCCCCCCCCCCCGGCTACATGCCTGGTGGGGAGTAGTCTGTTGAGACCACTGCAAACACTTATCCTCACTTCATCAAGAAATATAGGACTTGGGGCATCTATTCTGACCTTGATATGGAAGCAGAATTTGACCCTCCAAATGCAAGATGTCTCATGTAAAGGATACCGAATAATCTTAGCTGTTCCTGTTATTATGCAAAGTATTGTGGGAGGTGGCATGGTCGCAAATTGGCATTAAATCCAGTGAACCCATGGCTATGGGAACTGTCACAATGAACATCTGTCTTCCCCAATAGGCCATTCACCATTAGTCCAGAGATAATTTTGATACAGAAACAATTGTATTCTTAGTGACACAAAAGGACAGAACTTGGAATTGTTTCTTAACTAACTATGCTGTCGACACTTTTTGAGAACATGGCACTTGAGAGTTCTTAACAATTAAAAAAGCATAATGCTTACCTTTAAAAAAAAATGTCAGAAACGACTTCAGAAACTGCAAGTCACTTCTGGTGTGAGAGAATTAGCCATCTGCAGGGATGTTGCCCAGGGGATGCCCAGATGTTTTATCATCCTGTGGGAGGCACTCTTATGTCCCCGCAAGGGAAGCTGCAGCTGACAGACAGGAGCTCACCTCATCTCGTGGATTTGAACTGACGACCCTCAGGTCAGCAGTCTAGCCAGCACAAGGGTTTAACCCATTGTGCCACCATGGTTCCTTAATGTTTACCTAAGGACAGGGGTTTTTTACAATTACTATTGTTCTTTTTACGGGGAAACCAAGTCACCAGAATGAGCCTAGTCCATCTACATGGTTATTCCATTTGGGGTTCTGACAGGCATTTCACCTGTGATTTCTGCCCAAAGCAAACAAACTGGGAACCTGTATACTCCAGTATTCATAGGGCTGCAGTGGCTCATAGCACTGGAGAACTGAGATCGATCTGCCCAGTTAGGATTTTGGCAGCCTTCTCTGGCTCATCATTGCCCCTCAAATGCCTCCATTTTTTTAGAGATTAGCTGAAGTATTTCCTGTAGCCAATGGAGGAAAGTATTTTGAGCTACCATTTTTATTATGGAACATATTTTGGGATGAAACTGATGGATTGGTCTCAAATGAGCATTTATTCCAATTGTATTATTTGCATTTGTTGGCCATCCTTGGGACGATGGGTTATGAGGTCACCATAGCAAGCATCTGTACCACACCACTGGTCTTATTAAAACCATTCCAAGTGGCAAATGGTTCATTAAATAACTTAGGCTTACTCTTATGATACTTAAGATGATACTTACACAGTACACAACAATGAAAGGGTTGGTCTCCACGAGTAAGACTTTCTGCATATTTTGTTTCTGTGTTTTTCTATAAGTTAGAAAATGTTTTCACCATGATTCTGCCATAGTGTTTTGTAGAGGAAGAAAGAAGTGATCATCCCCACTGTTCTACTAATGCCACACTTAGAGCCACAGACATGAACAAATGAATAATACTACATTGGAAAGAAAGCCCAAATGTCCTTTTGTTAACTCTTCCTTCCTTCCTAAACAGGGCCAGCTACTACAGAAAAGGAGGGTGTGCAATGCTCCCCGTCAAGTGGATGCCACCTGAGGCCTTTATGGAAGGAATATTTACATCCAAAACGGACACCTGGTAGGCCTTTGATTTCCCATTCAGGATACCACCCAACATCCTGCCAAATGTTTTTAACATTATTTCTGAAGGTCAAACTAGACAATGGTCTACTTCCTATTCCTGATTAGTGAGGGCCCACTACAATGACCATGGCTTGACTCATTTGATTTGTCTTTCACCATATGATTCAATGAATATACTGTATTTCAAATTGACAGACGGGATTGCAGGCTACACATTTAATTACTTTTAAATAGAGGTATTCCCCCAAGAGTTAAAACATATCTGAATTTCCTCACCTACATATTTTGCATTTACTTTGCCTTGTTTTTGGATTGACCTTTGGGAGATTTAAACTGGCTTAATTCCCATGACTGGTTGCTGAGGCACATATTTCTGATAAAATCCCATTGTGGAAGGGAAAGCTGGTTAATTGTAGGAAATGCTCATTCTCCTAAAGATCTGGTTTGATCCTGAAAGACACAGGTCTCAATCCAAAATGTTCTATAGCACTGAAAGACCTGAAATAGTGTGGTTCAGTGCTGTGTCATTTAGGCCCCTTCTACACTGCCATATATAATCTGCATTATCTGCATTGAACTGGATTATATGGCAGTGTAGACTCATTCAGTTCAAAGCAGATAATGTGGATTATCTGCATTTATAATCTGGATTATAGTGTCATGACCTACTTTCCTGATGTTGTGGGGAACCATGAAAGTAGGTTATGCCTTGGCCAGTATCACACCTGAAGCAAGAGAGAGCTGACCACAATGGCGGGTCCCTATGGAAATGGAGTGGGCACGCTGAAGGGGAGGGCCAGGGTGAGGGATATGAGGAGGTGAGCAGGAAAGCAACTTTCAGATTGAACATTGCTTGTAACTATACTGTGTGCTTTGAGAAATAAAAGCCTTCCAGTCTGTCTGTGAGGTCATTTCTTCTCTAGAGAGCTGCAGAGCAGCAGGACATAAAGTTCCATCTGAAAGTTGCTTTCCCGCTCATATCCCTCACCCTGGCCCTCCCCTTCACCATGTCCATCCCATTTCCATGGAGACCCTCCGCCCTGGTCAGTTCTTCCTTGCTTCAGGTGTGCTACCAGCCAAGGCATGACCTACTTTCATGGTTCCCCACAGCAACAGGAAAGGAGGTCATGACATATAGAAGGGGTCATAATGGTATCAAAGCTAAAAATCATTTAGGAACAATCTTTGCCTTGATTTTTTCCAGTTTCACCAGTAACATGTCACCAGGTAACTGTAACAACCATGGTTTGGAAATAGGTCATGATATGAAGAACTCATTTTCTATAACCTTAAGCCTCTGACTACTTCAAGAAGAGACTTGAAGTAGTTGTAGTATAACAAGATGAACCCACCAACCATACAGTTAGGTAGTGTTTAGTAACACATATACATCTGTATGAATTTGATATGAAATGCCCACTGTCTTCTTTTCTTGTTATATCTTGCTCTTTTGTGTGCAGGTCATTTGGAGTGCTGCTGTGGGAAATATTCTCTCTTGGATATATGCCTTATCCCAGCAAAAGTAACCAGGAGGTCCTAGAGTTCGTAACAAGTGGAGGAAGAATGGATCCACCAAAAAACTGCCCTGGCCCAGTGTATGAAATATTCAAGGACTATGCTCCATAAACAATATTTATGTTATGTGAACTTTCTGTGCTCTGAAAAGCTTTTTTTTTTTAATTGCTCATATATTTCACCAAGCAGCTAAAGCAAATGAGACTTGCAATAAATGATACCCTGCAGTATCAAATCAGGGTTCCATTCAAAAATGTACTTTTTCCAGATAACTTCAGTACATTTCATTTACTATCCCCACAATGTACCTGTCAGTAGTCTATGATCATTCCACATGCTTAGACTTCATTGGAGTGACTTTACAATGCCCCCCCCCTCACCCCTTAAATATTTCTTCCTAAATATTTTTTTAATTTCTGGAACTCTAATGTTTTCTACTTCTGAAAATGTCTGTGGTCCCTTGACATAGCTCCCTCTTTGAATATATGCTACTATTTTGACTATGAAAGAACCGTCCTTTGGAGATGCACTTTTCCCCCATCCCAGAAGTTAGGACCATATAACCCTACAGATGTTGTACCTCAGCACTAATGAGCCCTAGCTCACATTAGCAATGGTTAGGGTTGATGACACTTGCAGTCCAAGATCAGAATAGACACAAATTCTCCATGCCACGCATCTTCCCAAGGAGTGTCACCATTAGCTGCAGCGGTCAGCCATTTTTGGTGGGTGCCAGCCATTAGCTCATGTCACATTTAGAGTGCTCATCTGCTTGCAATAATTCAAGGGCCTTCTCCTTCTCTTGCAAATAGCCTAAGAGCTTCTCACTAAATTTAATCCATGTAATGATATATCATAATGATGCGTCCTAATGCTTCCAGGTAATAAATCATCAAACTTTCCACAATTTTCCTCATTTGGATGGACATTACTTGGGTCACAAGCTAATATACTACTTCCTCCAATTTAAGTACCTGGGCTTTAGCCCATTTCTAGCATAATTGAGTTGAACTGAGTTCGGCCAAGCTTTAGTGTTACTTACATTGAAGTCATCAGATGTGTAACCACAAGATTGTTGTTCTGGGGAACTTTGGATTTTGTTCCTGATATTTAGCGAAAATACAAGCTTCAAATATTCTGTATTGTTGCATAGAATTGTAAGCCCTATTCTTTCATTCTAAGCCAAATAGTTTAGAATACCAAATTAAGCTGTTAAAAGATACTTAGAACTGAAAAGTGAATTCCATTTAATATTATCTTCAGCTGCAGAAGCACCCTGTCCTTGTGTGCTTAGAAAATATAAATTCCAACTATTTCTGTGGGGCCTACATATGTGCATAGTGTTACTACTTTGAAATACATTCTAAAGCAGTGGTTCTCATCCTGTGATGTTTGGCCTTCAACTCCCAGAAATCCCAACAGCTGGCAAAGTGGCTGGGATTTCTGGGAATTGTAGGCCAAAACACCTGGGGACCCACAGGTTGAGAACCACTGCTCTAAAGGAAGTTATGACAAATATAAATTTTGATTAGAACTGTAATAAAGTCATTTAGTACAAAAACCATTTATTTAGACTTGTAGATGTAGTTAAATTGGCAGATCCTGCTACAGTAGTATTACTGAATCAATTGTTAGGCCATAAATCAAAGTTTTGTACATTCAGTTCATTCAATGGGTCTATAGTACTTGAAACAAACAGTAGAATTTTGGCCTAATTTATGGATATCATGAGATGCCAAAAGTAAAGAGAAAAAATGAAGCCTAAAGTCTCCCAAGAAATGACCAAAGTTAGAATATTTAGTCTGGATAGATCATGGCAGAAGCTATTGGAAAAAAATAACACCAGATAAAGAAAAAGGCAATACGAATTGAGGAAGATCACCTTATAGATGTTCTTAATCAAGGAAGCCATGTCCATAAGTTTACAGACCTGAGCAGGGCTATTGAGAAACTGAGCCCTTGGAGGCCTCACATTCAAAGAATCGTCTTAATTCAAAATCGAATTGACAAAACATAACTAACGTAGCCGTCCTATAATCTTCAGTAGTAAACTATGCCCAAGATCTTACATCGATGACATTATTCCAAACATGTAACTGCATATTGTCCCCAAATCTGATGTCCCCAAAACATCTAAAGAGCTAGCAGGTTATGTTAAGCAAAGATCTGTGCTGGTAGTAACCAGGGTACAGCAGGATGGCATTTCCAGCCGCCTCACATTGGCAATTTATGGTGCAATGAGGAGTTGGAACAGGAGTGCTCCTTCTGATTGTCACATAAGTAATCTCTGGTGGGAGAGGTCTGGAAGCACCACCCTGCTGCTCCCTGATCACGGACAGAACAGACCTCTGTTGACTGACTGGATGCTGGCCAGCGTAGAAGCAGTGCACTTACTGTTAAGGTAGATTTAGGGAGGCATTTGTGACCATGGCTATTGTGTCACAATTATAAACATGAATATCAAGCAGTTATGAATGTGCAACTCTAGCTTATGGATTCATAACTATTCAACAGAATGCCAGCCTGTGCATCTTTCTAAATCAGCCTGCAGTCCCATTTTCCTACTATTTACCATTTGGTCTCCTGCTCCTCTTATAGATATCGGATAATGACCCAGTGCTGGCAACACCAGCCTGAAGACAGGCCAAATTTTGCCATAATACTGGAGAGGATTGAATACTGCACCCAGGTACCTGAGTCTACTTGACTGTTATTTTATGTTATTAATTTGCATGACATATTACTTTGTCTTTCCAGGCTTCCCTTCACAAGACCAAATGGCTATCAGAGCAACTGCTCTTACCTAATCCCTTGCCCTAACTAAGAAGGCTGTAATGAAAGTATATGGGTCAGGCATGTTTAAAATGGTTTTTGGCCATTCCAGAAATGAAGTGCCTGTTAAGCAGACAACATTTGTCTTTCTTTCTGAACTTGGCTCACTTCTAAAGCAGAAACAGGGATAGATTAACTTCCAAATATCATTAGAGTGCAGCTTCTCTCATTCCTCAAGAATGGCCATGCATCTTAGGACTGGCAGGAGGTGCAGGCTAGCAACATCATAAGGTGAAGCCTGTGGGAGTGGGGCATAACAAGGATGATGCAAACCTAGTATTACCCGAGACATATAGGCAAACTACTTTGTTTGGGGGTGAGCAAGGGAAGGGGCCATTGACAGAAATCTATCTATTCTCTTGCTGTCATTGTTTACTTGTTTCCACAAATGAGGAAAAGAAAAGAAACCCCACGTTGCAAGAATTGTCATAATTTGCCACTAATGCCCAAGATGGCAAAATAGCCTAGAAAGAGTTTCTCAACTTCCTCAAATTATTGTTTTCTCTATGCTCCTTATCAACATCAACTCCAAAGGGTTTAGAATGGTCTCCCTGACTCCCTGACCATTCTAAACCCTTTGGAGTTGATGTTGATAAGGAGCATAGTTGTTGTGAACAACAACAACAACTATGCTCCTTATCAACATCAACTCCAAAGGGTTTAGAATGGTCAGGGAGTCAGGCAACTTGCTATCCACGGACTCTTGGTTGTCTTTCTGTCACTGTTGCTGCTGCTCATTTGCTTGGCTTTTTTTTTTTCACCTGAGCCTAATCATAGGATCATAGAATTGAAAGTGACCACAAGGGCAATCCAGTCCCCTACCATGCTGGAAAAGCATAATTGAAGTACCCCCAAGAGATGGCCATCTAGCCTCTGTTTAAAAGCCCATACTCCAAGGCAGAGAGTAGCTCATACAGTCAGGGAGTCCTTCCTAATATTCAGGTGGAATCTCCTGATCCTTATCCACAACACCATCTGGGAATAGAGTACAAGACAGCAAGAGGGGCTCAGGAGGGTCATACATTGCCCACTCTGCCATAACATCTGTGAAGCTATGGTATGAATCAAACTCGGATATGGCAATATGGTTGATAATAATGTTTTACATGGATTTTAACTTAATGTTTTTATCTACTCTGTTATGCCATGTTGCATTGCGTTTTTGTATGTATTGGCATCGAATTGTTGCCGTTGTAAGCCGCCCTGAGTTGGCTTACAACCCTTGGGGGTTGAGAAGGACAGGGTACAAATGTTTGAAAGAATAATAATAATAATAATAATAATAATAATAATAATAATTATTATTATTATTATTGTGTGTTCTGAATTGTCTGGCAGTCAGTTTGAGTAGGTGCTCATATATTCGTGTGCGTTGGAAATAAGGATTAGTCCAGCAGTGCATTTTAGCCTCAAAACTTGTGAAAGAAAGTACATAATAAAGAAATGTGTTTTGAGTTTTTCCTTGTTCTACCTTTTAGGATCCTGATGTCATCAATACTGTTCTGCCTGTGGAATATGGCCCGTGCATTGAAGAAGAAGAAAAGGTTCCAGTCCGTCCCGAAGACCCTGAGGCAGTTCCTCCTCTGCTAGTCCTGCCACAGCAAGAGAAAAGGGGTGCTCAACAGCTCTTGCCATCCCCTCTCTCCTTGGCCTTAGCCATCCCTCCTGGAAAGCCTCTTATGAAAGTGGCTGGCATTGAGCAGCCGCCGGTCCGTGGCAACCCACAGGCACCCCTGGAAGGAGGACATGTCAACATGGCTTATGCTCAGTCCAACTCTGCGACTGAGCTCCATAAAGGTGGGGGGTCCAGAAACAAACCCACCAATCTCTGGAACCCAACATATGGCTCTTGGTTTTCAGAGAAGCCAGTTGTCAAAAACACTTCACAGGTGGAAAAAGAGGCAACTGAAAGGGAAGGTTCTGGGCATGAAGGGAACAGTACTTTGGGACCCAGCATTGTGACTGGAAGACTGCCAAGCTCCTCCCTTCTTCTAGAACCATCTTCACTGACAGCCAGTGTTAAAGAAGTGCCTCTGTTCAGGCTCCGCCATTTCCCGTGTGGGACTGTTAACTATGGATACCAACAGCAGGGCTTGCCTTTGGAAGCCCCTGCTCCACCCTTGTGCCAACAGTTACGGGGGTCCTCACCGTAGAAACTTGGCCTGTCCAGGGCCTTGAAAGTCTCCAGTTCTCTTGACTTTCTTCCTTTGCGACTCGTGACTCATGAGCCTTGGAATGAACTTCAGTGTCATCAACACAGAAAGCATGAGAGAAAAGAAGATACTCCTCTGTTCTGTGTCAACATGCTCAGAAGTGGCACCCTTTGAAGCTGTTTTCCCTCCAGCACTCGAGAAGCCTCCGTGCTTCAGAGCCCCTTCCTATATCTATACCTACACACAAAGGTCATCAGTCAATATTATCAGCAAGGCCCCATTCTCAGTTGCATAAAAAAATCATCTGCATGATTGCTATATGCTATGTGCTTCCCCATGCGCTGCTTCCTCTCAGTTGTTTGTGTGCAGTTTCATGACTCACAGTTCAAGCGTTCGGAGATTTCCTCTACTGCCAGATGCAAAATATGGAAATCCTTGATGTCAGAGGTTTGAAGAGACGATGGGGAAAACAATCATACTCCTAGCAGGAGAGCGGGGACAGATAATGTTGACTCTGAAAGGGCACGTAGCCAGTGCACCTACTGTGGGGCCCTTCCACTGTATCGTTAGCAAGAAAACCAAATTAATTGCACTCCTTTCATGCCCCAAAGGGACACTGTAGGAAATAATGCAACATGGTAAAATTCTGTAGTGCTATCTTGGTGAAAATGTGAAATCCTTTCATATTATCTGTCATGGAGTGATGCCGACTTAAACTTTCATACATACATTTTGAAGGTGTTTATGCTAAAATTTAGAGCTGGGCCTGCAAATCTTTGGCTCTCCTGATATTTGGGGCTACAACCTGTTGCAACTCCTTACCCTTAACTATGCTGGTTAAGGCTTGAGAGAGTTCAAATTAGAAATGTTGGGGATGGGAAGGAGGACAACGTTCTTCATCTCCGTTTTCCGGCTTGTACAGCAAGGAAGCCATTGGTGTTGTGTGTACATGGATAGTGTCCAGGCAGTAAAGCAGGAATATCATTGTAAATTTCTTTGTTCTGCATCAGGATATTATTTATCAGTAGCAACTATGTACTTGACACTTTAGGACAGGGGTCCCCAAACTAAGGCCCACGGTCCAGATGCTGCCCTCCAAAGCCATTTACTGGGCCCCTGTCCTAAGTTTTAGACTTAAGGTCACCCTACATCTGAAACATCTTGAAGACACACAACAACAATCCTAACTAACTTGACTATCTCATTAGCCAAAAGCAGGCCCACACTTCCCATTGAAATACTGGTAAGTTTGTCTTGGTTAAAATTGTTATTTATTTTAACTATTGTATTGCTTTCATTTTTTCTGCACTACAAATAAGATATGTGTAGTGTGTTCATTTTTTTTTCAAACTATAGGCTGCCCCCCCCCCCCAACCAAAGGGACTGTGAACTAGCCTCTGTTTAAAAAGTTTGAGAACCCCTGCTTTAGGGGATGAGTAAAAAAGGTTTGTGAATCAGTATTTTGTGAAGAGTATTTTAAATCATCAGCCACTTGCCATCCCTCAAAGTCATAGCTCTGATGGAGTCAATACTCAGACGAAGGAATCTCAATTTGAGTATAGAAATGGGAAGGCAGGAGCTCCCGTTAGCACAATGGGTTAAACCCTTGTACCGACGGGACTGAAGGTCAGAGGTTTTTGAATCTGGGGAGAGCACAGATGAGCTCCCTCTATCAGCATCAGCTCCTCATGCGGGGACATGAGAGAAGCCTCCCACAGGATGGTAAAACATCTGGGTGACCCCTGGGCAACGTCTTTGCAGACGGCCAATTCTCTCACACCAGAAGCAACTTGCAGTTTCTCATGTCGCTCCTGACATGAAAAAAAATGGAAACATTGCCTACTTCATTGTGTTGTCCAACTCCCCCAACATACCATAGATTCATATTTTGACATACTTCAAAATTTCTATGAAGCTACCATAAATGAAAAGCGTTGCCAAAGTATTCTCCTGTGAAGCAGGAGCCAAGACTGATATAATGTGACCAACATAAGAAATGGTGGGAGTAGTGCTGGTGATGCCTGCTTGTCATATAAGCATAGTTGGTACCTGTTTTAGGCAGGTCGGTTGACCTGTTATTCTTCTAGAGTATCAGGAGAAATTTTCAACTTTGTCATTCACTCATTAAAAAATGGTGATCCACTTCATATCTTTTAGTGAAGTAAATGGGAAATGTACATTAGTTGTACCAACAAGGCTCTCGCATTTGTTCCAATGGAGATTGTGTAAGGGAATGAAGACTAGTACAAGGGCTTATAATACTCCATTAAATAAATGCAGCTGCACTTCTGTGTAGTTATACTGCATAAGACCCCATTGATTTGATTGGGATTTTATGCAAATAAAGAAGACTGACCTTCATGAATGATAGGCAAAAGACCTCCACTTTCCATGGAAGGAGCAATAAATCAATGAGGAAATGAGCCTGAATTCTTAGCAATGAATTACAGCTGGAATTATCTAGTCATGGATTCCTAACTGAAATAGCTCCCATTATGGAACAAACAAGAACTTTGAAATGTAGCTGAAACAGCTCAGGTTTGGTCCTGATTTTTGCTTGCAGTCACTCACAGTCTTTTGCAGTCACTGACAGTTCTTTTGTTCACAAAGCAGTTCTGTTCCAGCTATGACTTAGAAAGTTTTATTTTTAAGATCCTTGTATATTGCAGAAGAGACAATCTTGACACTCCCACTTGTTCACAGCAGGGGGCATGCTCTACCTGCATGAATTGCCCTAGAGGGCAGTTATTCAACATAGGCAACAAAATTATCTTAGGTGCAAAACACAAATTAAACATTTCTCACATGCTAAGAACATAAAGGAGCATTCGTCTACATTCCTGCACAGTCCTTGCAAACCATTGCTGCATGGCTTTCCATGTGCATAAACCCAAGGGCATATTGGAGGAACCTCATCCTGTCTGCATTACCAGATTCTTTTGTTATAACCTTTGACGAATTTCGAGATCAAGGGAAGCTTCTAAAATCACCGAGCCTCCCACAGCCATCTCAATATAGTGAGGTGTAGATTGCACTTGCCGAAGTAAAGGCAGGCCCTGGTTTTATGCCAATACTTGTTTGTGACGCTTAGGCCCATTAACGTAAGCAGGACTTCAGCACTCCCATCAGCAGGGTTATTTATAGGGCTGGTTCACAGTGTGGAAATGGAACAGTCAATCCTCTTAAATATCTAGCACAGGTGGGTGATAAAGGATTTGAGTCACACTGCAGCAGGATAACATCACACTAGTAGAATTGGAGCGGCATTTCATTGCAAGGCAGACACTATATTAGCCTCGACTGAAAGGCAGGCAATAATGCTGGCTACAACAGCATGAAAAATAAATGGGAACACTGGAGTTTCAGAGGAAGTTATTTTGCCCCCCTCACAACATATCACTGCCTAAGATACTTTTACTTAGGCGATCCCTCATAGCCCAAGGATGATGGTCCTCCAAATTCAGTGTCTTGGCTGTGAGTCCGTAGGTGACTGTGAAGCCCTATTCTTGATACGCATGTTCTCCCGCAGTGAGGACATCCGTTTCCAGGTGGAAGGCAGTCCCAGTCAGGGTTGGTTTGATGTGCCTTCCTCTTGACATGTTTCTCCCTTTTGCCCTCCATTCATACCTCGTCAAATTCTGCAGCACTGCTGGTCATAGCTGATCTCGTTAGGGCACTCAAGGGCCAGGGCTTCCCAGTTCGCAGTGTCTTAGCCAGAGTTTTTAAGGTTGGCTTTAAGCACATCTTTAAATCTCTTTTCCTGTCCATCAACATTCTGTTTCCAGTTCTTGAGTTTGGAGTATAGTAACTGCTTTGGGAGACAGTGATCAAGCATTTGGACAACGTGGCCAGTCCAGCAGAGTTGATGGTGTATGAGCATCACTTCAATGCTGGTAGTCTTTGCTTCTTCCAGCACGCTGACATTTGCCTAAGATAGAGGCCGTTTCATGGGAGGTGGCAAGGAATATGGGATCAGCTAAAGGAACATTTGTTTCCATCTCTGCTTTCTCACCAATGTGCCATTGTCTGATCAGAGACTCAGGGCTGATTATATGCTAGCATAACCTTTGGAGGCACATTAGAGAATACACCGGAGCGTGTCAAAATGGAACCTATCAGGCCTTTCAAGAATGACATGTGGAACATTAGACGCTATTGCTGGAACATACAGAGCTAAAGCCCTTTAGTGGTTTCAATGCAACATTCACTTAGTGACTTATTTGCCTCCTGTTATTGATTGTGCAGTACACTTCATTCTGGCAAAAACAGAAAGAAGGATGGCAAGCCACAGCAGGGAAGAGAATTAATTAGCCATGAGAAAAGTGGAACAAAAGCAAGTTAGTTCCAGGGGTGGGGGTGAGCCTGTTGACTGAAATGTTCTTCCTGTTGGTTGTGGGAGGTAAAACTGAGAGTGATGTTAGAACTGTGAAGCCACTTCCCTACACATCTGACATCACTCTCAGATAATAGTTTTAACAGGCAACTGGTCAAGTACATTTACTGGTAGGCGTACCCAACGGATGCCACTTCCCCACTCCTCCTGTTTTCAATATAAATAAGCCCCACTCCATTTTCTATAGGACTTTTTTGCAAAGTTTTGTACATGTAGGAGTGCCACGCTACATAACATAGCACTGCAGACAGGCTATCCTTTCACCTTAATTTCTAGGATGTTTAATTGATAAAGCACTGACACGTTCATTTTGCAGTGCATGGCTCTGGCTATTAAGACTTTCCTTTGGGACATCTTTTCCTGAAAGCAAGGCCACTAGTTATGCCCAAACTTTGAAAAACTACCACCATTGTAATGTCTTCTCACAGCTATATCACCCAATTCATGAATGTCTAAATCACAAGATGTCTTTTTAGGGAAACAAAAACTCTGTGTACCCAATCCCAGCCTCTCCTTCTGTATCAAAGCTTTGCCATTAGGAATGTGCATCACATTTGTACAGGTGCTTAGGCAACATTGCTCATAAACCAAGGGCCTATGCATTTCAGGGATCCTTCTCAAGATAAAATACTAATATATGGTCATTGTATTTTGTATTGTATTTGTATTGTAATCAAGTGTAGTGAAGCTAAAGGCATGAAGACAAAATAAAATGACTGTAAAGGAAGATCCGAGTTTGACTTTACTATATCTGCTCTAATTCACCAAACCAATTAGTTCTTTATTGTGTTGGAACATAATTGGATAAAAACCTAGCCCAGCACACAAGAGTGCAAGTAATGGTTGAGTATCTAGCTAACAAGAGCAGGAAAGTTCTACTTGAGAAATTATAATAGTCAACAATCTGTGAAATGAAAAATTCCTATTTAGTTTACAAAGACAAACTAAGTTCTGGTTGAACAAGAGCTACAGCAGTCGAGGCAACTTTATAGAGGTTAACACCTTGCAGAACTATTAGCTCAGATGAAAAGGTTCCGTTGCACTGAAAACATCGTTAAACATTCATTTAGGACTGGAATTTATAGCCTTTACATGATGGCAAATTCTTTTTGCACCTGATGGACTATCCACCCCTGAATTAACTCAGTACTTGGTTATTGTGCCAAGGATGTAAACAATGCTGCTCTCGGATACCAATTCTGCAGATACTAAACAGAAGAGTCAAGTGTGCTCTGAGACAAGTAATGTTGTCTCAGAGCTGGGATGGTTTGAGACTGTACATTGCACATTATCAGGTACACATATTCCCATTGTTACATTAATGAAACAGAGAACCTTAAATAGAAACAATTCATGTTGGAATTACCAATGATCTGTAGTATAATCAGTCAAGGGGAAATCCTGAAGTGAGTGAATCCAAACATAAATCACCAGTGAAATCCCATAGTTATCTCAGTGAACTCAGTGTGATTTTCATTTGCTTAGTAATGTACAAGAGCTCCCAGTGGCACAGAGGGTTAAACCACTAATCTGTTGAACTTGCTGATGTAAGGTTGGTGGTTTGAATCCAGGGAGCGGGTTAGCTCCCACTGTTAGCCCCAGCTTCTGCCAACCTAGCAGTTCAAAAACATGCAAATGTGAGATCAATAGGTATCACTCCAATGGGAAGGTAACGGCACTCCATGCAGTCATGCTGGCCACATCATCTTGGAGGCATCTACAGACAACGGCAGCTCTTCAGCTTAGAAACGGAAATAAGCACCATCTCCCAGTCGGACACGACTAGACTTAATGTCAAGGGGAAACCTTTACCTTAGTAATATGTAGGATTGCAGTTCTAATGCCTGGCTAAACTAAACACTTTTGGCCTGAATAAAAGCTGGTCCTGCTACCAAGGCCACGAGCATAGTGACAGAGATTGAATCCTCAAGGATGTGTTCATGAAGATTCCAAAGCAAAGAACAATGAAAAGCAACAATAGCATATGAATACTAAATATGCAAACAGGAGAAAAACAATTTGAGTTTGTCTCAATCTCTACAGGAATTCAACTTTTTTGTTTCTCAAGAAATAATAAATGAAAATCTCACCTGCAATGTTTAGGTCTCCCACTATACTAATGAAGTTGGAAATGGCAGGAAAGAGAAGACAATGGAACTGTTGAATCTTTCCCTTTTTGATGTTTTTTTT
Organism: Anolis sagrei; assembly: GCF_037176765.1. Classification (NCBI taxonomy): domain Eukaryota; kingdom Metazoa; phylum Chordata; class Lepidosauria; order Squamata; family Anolidae; genus Anolis; species Anolis sagrei. The sequence goes on from NC_090021.1 coordinate 42,469,882, forward strand.
CCAGCTGGGAAGTCTACTTGAGAAAAAGGCAGGTCTTACCACTTGTTGCTTGTCTGCCTGAAAATGAATTATTTAATGACAAACCAGTTCACTTCAGCTGAATCTCCTTAGGAAAAGGGGCTGCCTCATCTAGGCCCTCTGGAAAACACCTGCACACATTTTTCTAGTCTGGAAAAATAAGCGTAGATATTTTGTGCTTTATCTCTTTTAAAATGTGATAATTGGTGAGTAAAACTGGTAACTAGGTGGCCACTTCACCTCCACTGGAATGCCTCCACCTGGCATCCCAATTGTTCCAAAAGGAACTGTTGTTGTTCATTTGTTCAGTTGTCTCCGACTCTTCGTGACCTCATGGACCAGTCCACGCCAGAGCTCCCTGTCAGCCGTCACCACCCCCAGCTCCTTCAAGGTCAGTCCAGTCACTTCAAGGATGCCATCCATCCATCTTGCCCTTGGTCGGCCCCTCTTCCTTTTGCCTTCCATTTTCCCCAGCATCATTGTCTTCTCTAGGCTTTGCTGTCTCCTCATGATGTGGCCAAAGTACTTCAACTTTGTCTCTAGTATCCTTCCCTCCAGTGAGCAGTTGGGCTTTATTTCCTGGAGGATGGACTGGTTGGATCTTCTCGCAGTCCAAGGCACTCTCAGAACTTTCCTCCAACACCACAGCTCAAAAGCATCGATCTTCCTTCGCTAAGCCTTCCCTAAGGTCCAGCTCTCACATCCGTAGGTTACTACAGGGAATACCATGGCTTTGACTAGGCGGATCTTTGTTGCCAGTCTGATGTCTCTACTCTTTACTATTTTATCGAGACTGGACATTGCTCTCCTCCCAAGAAGTAAGCGTCTTCTGATTTCCTGGCCACAGTCTGCATCTGCAGTAATCTTTGCACCTAGAAATACAAAGTCTGTCACGGCCTCCACATTTTCTCCCTCTATTTCCCAGTTGTCAATCATTCTTGTTGCCATAATCTTGGTTTTTTTATGTTTAGCTGCAACCCAGCTTTTGCGCTTTCTTCTTTCACCTTGATTAGAAGGCTCCTCAGCTCCTCCTCGCTTTCGGCCATCAGAGTGGTGTCATCTGCATATCTGAGGTTGTTAATGTTTCTTCCAGCAATTTTCACCCCAGCTTTGCATTCACCAAAAGGAACTATCTGCCCCTATTTTATATCTGTTTCAATTTATATTTGCGAATCCTGGAGGACATGGATACCCACCTATATCCATCTATCTTTCATGGCTGCTTTTCCATCAGCTCCGTTCAGATAAAAGCCAAGATCCTGCAGCATGCTAGTGCAAACTGCTGCCACTTGCAGACAAAGCTTGTAAACCATTGAAGGGTTTTAATAGTGTCACTTGAACCTGCCAGCAGCCAATTACTCTGACTTGTCAACCTCTCCAAAATGAACCACTAATTCTTTCCCTAGCTTGCTGGGAGAGAAATAAACCTTGGACTCTATCTACCTTGTTGGGAGAGAAGAAAGCCAATGTGCCGTCTGCTATTATGTTCAGGTAGTGATGATAAAGAAATCATGGGAAAAAACTGTAATGTTCGGTCACTGCTGGTTGCAAGTGGGACTGACTAGGTAGCACGTGCTTACAAAGCTCATACTCAATCAGGAAGGGATTAAAGAGTTCCCTGGGTTATCATTACATCTAAATGTAGAGATTGTTTAGCAACTGCATTCACACATACTAAGAAATGTCTGTCCATTCATGTTAACTAGCTTGACTCTGGAAACTTCATTACCCAGAGAAACAGGAGAAGATGAAAGGAAGAAACAAGCTGGAAAATACATTATGAGTGCATAAACATATTTATGTTCAAGACTGACAAGTTTACAGAGTACATCAATATCTTACACACATAAAAATGTATTTAAAACATCTGTTTTAGTATATTACCATTACTGCTCTTGATCCTAAATACATAATCAAGTTTGCATTAAAAGTGACTCAAAAAGGATACCCTGTGATAGTTCAATTTTCTTAAAAGCAATGATCACCAGTAAAGTTAGTCAAAAGCAGTCTTATCACAAGATAAAAAATTTAACACTAAGGAATCAGATGCTTGACATTGTAAGATTCAGTGCATCAAGGTACATCTGCGCATCAGTAGTTTTCAGATGGCTTGTAATGAAAGACAAACTTACAATCACCATTTACAGCTGTCACCCATAGTTAAACACACCATTAGCTAGAAGAGAATTTTGTCGCTTTTTCATGTTTCATGTATGTAAGAAAAATTGTCCCATTACTTCTTTAAATATACAGCTTTATCTAAATATACAGGTTTCATCTAAAAGTGAGACTACTGTTCTTTTAATTTGTTCTGCTGCTAAGTGCAATTTGACAATATACCTCCACGTTGAAGGATCACGCCAATTTGTTAGTTCTGTGGATTGTAAAGTAGCAGAACACATGTAAGAGTAAAAATATACCAAATGTATTGTATCTTTCATGACTTGAAGCTTTAAATTCATATCACTGCTATTTAGGGAACATGTTAAAATGAAGCCAGCAGATGTATTAAATGCTGTTTTTAATGCAACATGCACACGCACACACCCCCATAAATCATGCTCTAGTAACACTGTAGTAATTGTAGAAAAATAGCAAGGCTGTAAGTAGCTTCTTCTAAAGTTGTGACTACAGTAATAAAGATTTCTTATTGCACACTGTATAGGAGCATCAAAGACTAAATGACTGGGATACAAGCACCGAAGCATGGGACCATTTTAATTTTTAACCCATGCTGGCAAGTGGTCAATTGCCACATGGCTGAACTCCCACCTTACTCTGTGGCTGGCTTGGCACATGGCTCACTACAGAGGCATAGGACAGTCTTGCGCCCCTTGAGGAGGAACGAATATTGACATATGCAGCACTGCTACAACCTTTCATAAGTTTCTGGAAACATTTCCTTCCATAAGGCAGCTGTGATTGGGCCATGTTGGGCCAAAGTGGGGATGCTGGCAAGGCTTCTGTTGCTACAAGCTAAAGAGGAGAGGCAATCCTCTTCCTCTTTCCATGCCAGGAGGATACATGTGTCCCCAAAGCAGAGGAGGAGATACACAGGCATATGCAGTCTTCAAAGGTAATCCCCCTGACCATAACATGACCTAGTAGCCAACCGTTACAGCTGCTGATCAGGCACGTTGCAGAGACCTTTTGACAACTGGAGACTCAACTAGCAAAATCATTTACCCCAAATATCAGGACAAATCTCCACAGAGAAATAAAAGTGCATAGTATTTGTTCCAATGGTTTTTCTTGAAAGTGCTTCTGGCATGCTGCTTTTAAAAATTAAAAATAAACACCTCCACACACACACAGAGGGAGATATATACATGCATACCATTTAAAAAGTGCTTCTAATATAACCCTGAAAAATGTTTGTGCTCTATTATTAGCTTTCTGCACTGCACCCTCACCCTTTATGTAGGCTGCTCATATATACAGCATAAAAATAATGCATTCTTCTCACCAGACCTTCAGCAACTAGTTATTTGTGCTTTGGGAGAGCCTTTGGTCTGACTAACAAGCTAGCAGTTTCTCGGCTCTTCACCTCTAAATAATGTCACTTTCCTCCCTCCTTATTGCTATTTTTCTCCCTACAGAAGGCAAAGACAATTTAACAAGTTGACAAATCCGACTGCTTTGTTTAACAGTGTCTGTGATCTCAAGTCATATTACAGCTTCATTAGAATCTGGGCTGGGAAGCTCATTTGTGAAGTGGCAAAGCATGTCAATATGGAGCCAGGTAGAAAAAGAGTCTGTGATTAAAATAACATGGTAGCTCATCTCCAAGATACTATTTTAGATGAGATGCACTCACACAAGGGCTTGCTCTGTAGGTGAAGCTATTACAATTTCATTCCTCCAGAGTCATTAACACACCTCCAATCTGGCTAGTGCTGTGAACATGTGAGAGAAGTGCAACTTTAGGACTTTGGATAAGACAGAGTGCCATGCAGGTAGATGGCAGGGTTCCCTGTGTGGTTTATTTTGGACACCCTTCATCTTAGGCCAGAGCATTTTTCCTTCAACAGATGTCATCCACAAGTTTCATCCCATTAATCCCACGATAGGTTACTCTGCTTGGCCGCACAAGGACCCCATGGTTTGGCTTGCAAGAGAAATACCGCTTGTCACCCACAGAGCCATCGTTTTTGCCCTTGGCACTCCTCAGTTCCAGGCCAAGCCATATCCCTGGGGCAAAGTCGGTCGGCCCAATGTAGCGAATTGTGCCCATTTCGCTGGAGCTGGTCAAAAGCACCTGAGAGCCCTCGCGCAGCTTCACAGGGCCCTCGGTGTTGGTTGTAGTAGTGTTGCTCCAACTGCGACGCAGCACTGGATTTTTTGATCTGGGTAAGAAGGAGGAAGCAATAGCCCATTTTAACTATAAAAAACCCCACAAATAAGATCATAATTACTTAGCCACACCGAGAAAAGAGAAGATTAATTCAGAAGCTTAAGGCATGATTCTATACCGTTTTACAAAGGCCATTTCCAGATGGGCCTCTGCAGACCATCCTTGAATTTAACAGCTCACTTACTTTAAGACCAGGGGTGGCGGTCTTAAATGCAACAAAGTTAAGGAGGTTAGAGCCAGGGTATGCTACTAAAGGTTTCCTTCCAAAGCAGAGCAGAAGCCCATACCTTTCAGTTCCTTTCCCAATGTATTACGCTATGTAACACACTTTTTGTTCCTGGGTTATAGATGTCATTTCCTAATTGGTTTTATCATAAAAACATGAAAAAGGTTTATTACACTGCAAAAACTTGATTTTTGCGGTACAACTTGCAGCACAGATTGCTATACTTTTTCAATGAATATCTCATCAAGTCTCAACCAATTCAACATAATTTGTGACAGCCACAAAAATGAGTTTCTGGAATATAACAACTACTTTCAAAGTAAGTACTCCACAATTAAACAGGAATAACACTTTCAAACAAGGAACAAAACAGTTACACAATGACTATTGTTATTATTATCACTAAAGCATCTCGTTTTGGGGTTTGTTTTTTTAGCATGACTGTTAAATACTAAGATTTAAAGCACAGGTGTCAAAGCTGTGACTCTCCAGATATTTGAGCCTCCAAGTCCCAGAAGCCCTAGCCAGCTTGTCCAATGGTAAGAAATTCTGGAAGCTGAAGTCCAAAACACCTTAAGGGCTATAGATTTGACACTACTGATGTTAAGTCTTTTCTATTTTGCTCCTAAAGAAAATGCAAAACATGGAGAGGGGGGGGGGGGGGGGAGAGGCATTGCTTTATCAAGATGGGGTTCTGGCCCAGAGCTGTTTCTTTGCCATTCTGATTTTAGTGATTTCTGTTATAAGATATAACAGCTTATTCCTATCAGCTATTGCCCAGTGTAGCAATAGAATTACAGAAAAGCAAAAGTTACCACAAGCCTCACTTCTTACTGTAATCATTCAGGATGAACGGGGAAGTACACACCTATATCAAAGGGTCTCCTTAATCATGAAGATGTATGGCTCCATAGACAAAAGGTGGGGCTTACTGCAGCAGGTGGGCAAGTCTAAAAATTCTGTTTAAAAGGGGGAAGATGCCACTTACTTGGCAAAGGAATTTCTCCTGTTTATCTCTTTTTGGGAAGATGCAGAGGTTGTACTGAAGCTTCGTCTAAAACCTGAAAATTGAGACAATTTTTGAACTGCACTAATACATGATAAATATATAACACTAAAATTTCTATTATTCCTAACTAACTCGGATTATTATATTATTATAATATTATAAAGATGGTGGTGATAAACATTTATTTTTAACCCGCCCTCTGCCCGAAGGAACTCAGGGTGGCTTTATAGTTAGCAGGCCAACAATTTATAAATTCAGTTCTTGTGGGTTTTTTCGGGCTATATGGCCATGTTCTAGAGGCATTTCTCCTGACGTTTCGCCTGCATCTATGGCAAGCATCTTCAGAAGATGCTTGCCATAGATGCAGGCGAAACGTCAGGAGAAATGCCTCTAGAACATGGCCATATAGCCCGAAAAAACCCACAAGAACTGAGTGATTCCGGCCATGAAAGCCTTCGACAATACAATTTATAAATTATTTATAGGGAATAATAATAATAATAATAATAACAACAGTTTATTTTTTAACCCGCCCTCTCTCACCGAAGGATCTTAGACCCTATAAAGTCATAGTGCCATGAATCATAATGTATGATTCTTATCTATGACAAATGTTTTGTCAGTCCACTTGGATTTGCTCCCAAGGGCACCTATCACCACTGGAACTACAGGTGTTTTCTTTTCCCAGAGGCACTAAGTCTCAGTTTGTTTGTTTCAATATTTCATAACATTTTCTAACTCCCCTTGTCTATGATTTTGCTATTGGCCATGATTGCCACATCCATGATCCAAACTTTCTTTTTCTTAACCACATTTATAACTGGTATACATGTTCAAAGATTTCTCAATATTTGCCTTAATGCTATTTCTTTGAGCTATCTGTTTTTGAGCTGCAAGGGGACCTGTTTTCATACACCAAATAAGATAGTTATGATGGTGAGGAGGAGTTTTTCATGGTTTGTGAATAATGTGAGGTGAAAATTACCTGCTCGAATACATTTTAAAAGAAATCTAAGGACTTTTGGTGCATCCTGACAGAGTAAAATATTGAAATTGAAAGGCCACATACATTCCTAGAGTATACAGTACTTTCTATTCCTATGGCTTAGATGGCACCCCATCTTTAAGCCTATACTATGAATTATCCGAGTAAAAGTAACAGACACTGCATAGTGCAAGGGCCTGATGCACTAAGTTTTGAATGAACTGCTTAAAAACAGGAGTATTAGACAAAACAATCTCATGGCATGAACGCTGAAATCCAGGCTCAAGAAGCAAAATCACATTTTCATAGCAGACTTGCACAATACCTAGGCAAGTTAGCCAAATTTGACTAAGCTATGCCACTTGGGAACCTAAGCAGCCATTTTTTTTTCTATTCAGTACATATTCAAAACACCTTTAAAAAAACATCATCTATATTTTCCCCATTAACAAAATAAACATTCCCGGCTCCTGCCTTCAAGCCTTCTCTTATAAATTCAGTCCCTATTAAACCCAACCAACATCTAGAATGCTGCACTGGCTCCAGTTTGTAAGGGCAATAATGAACAAAGCAGTTACATATTCCGTTCTTACCTGGCAAAGAGTGGTTCATTTTACTTGATGAAACATCTGTGAGAGAGTCTAGTGATCCTGTTAGCCTACAAATAAAATCATGTGTTAATATTTCTCTGCCTCTAAAATATGGATTTCGTTTAACAAAAAAGACATTGGCTCAGTTCTTCAGCTATGATAAAGCTGACAGGGCACCACAGCAGATCCTACTAAAAACCCTCCATTGGAATTAAGAGAAGGGTGATGTTCTTTCACAGCCTGTGTATTTAAACACTGATCCAAATTTGTTGTGATTAAATGCACGATAGAAGAATGAATAGCTGAGGCATCTCTTGTTACAGAGAAATGGATGAGAATGTTGTACTTCTATCCAGAATATCAATAATAATAAACTGGTTTTGCAAATTTTAAAACCTGGACTGGTGTCTTCCATCAGCACCCCCCCCCCCCCCCAATATACACATAATGCTATATGATGGACAAAGAACTCATGTGTCTTGAAACAATTCTAGTGTGTAAAGGCTGAAGGGACACACCACAAAGCAGGCAAGAGATCAGTCAGCTCACTGGACTCCAACAATAGTATTTTCCCCTTGCTTTTCCTGTATATTTTTACAGATCAAAGAAGGTTGGCAGGTCTGCTCTCTCAATATGTGCAAAATGGCCTAATTGGGGACACTCTTCCCCAACAGTGATGCAAGTGCCGTTGATAAGTAGAAGTAAAACATTAAAAATGCCCTAACTCTCCCAATATGTCTAGTGACAATATTATTTAGGCATTCCATTCTCCTTGAAGCATTTAGAATGCATGGCGTAATCATTTTTCTTTTTTTCTTTCTTTTCTTTTTTTTTTTTTTGTCATTCTGCCCATCTAAATTTCCTATTGTTTTATTCCCCTTCTAACTTCCTCTAGACCACATATTTCCATCTGCTACCATCCCCTTTGTTCTCAGGTCTTCTATTTCATTTTCTACTTTTGCCTTTCTCTTTCTACATTTGCTCCCATGAAGTGGCATACACTGTCTATCTCTGAAAACAGAGATGACAACTCAAGGAACATCAGATATTTATTTATTTATTTATTATTTCTTGCATTTATTAACCGCCGCTCTCAGCCCTAGGGCGACTCGTGGCGGTGTACAATACAAAAAAGACACTTTACAAAGCAATCAGGACAACAAACTAACATCACTAATACACAACATTTAAATTACACTAAAAATCCGCTGCGTCATATTATGGAATCATAATCAATCTCGTAGTCGTGAATTCATTCCGGTTGTCATTTCCAGTAACATAGCACTCAGTTGAAAGCCTGCTCGAAGAGCCATGTCTTCAGGCCCTTACGAAAGGCCATGAGGGAGGGCGCCTGTCTGATGTCAGCAGGGAGGGAGTTCCACAGCCGGGGGGCCACCACCGAGAAGGCCCTCTCTCTCGTCCCCGCCAGACGTGCCTGTGAGGCAGGCGGGATCGAGAGAAGGGCCTCCCCAGATGATCTCAAGGTCCTCGTGGGCTCGTAGGCCGAGATGCGGTCCGTAAGGTATTTTGGGCCGGAACCGTTTAGGGCTTTGTAGGATAACACCAGCACCTTAAATTGGGCCCGGTAGCAAATCGGCAGCCAGTGGAGCTGGAACAACAAGGGCGTTGTGTGCTCCCTGCGTCCTGCTCCTGTTAACAACATGGCTGCCGTGCGCTGGACGAGCTGAAGCTTCCGGGCCGTCTTTAAGGGCAGCCCCACGTAGAGAGCGTTGCAGTAGTCAAGACGGGATGTGACCAGAGCGTGTACCACCGTGGCCAAGTCAGACTTCCCAAGGTACGGGCGCAGCTGGCGCACAAGCCGAAGCTGTGCAAATGCTCCCCTGGTCACCGCTGAAACCTGGGGATCCAGGCTCAACGATGAATCCAGGATCACACCCAAGCTGCGAACCTGCGCCTTCAAGGGGAGTGCGACCCCATCCAGCACAGGCTGTAACCCTATACCCTGCTCGGCCTTGCGACTGACCAGGAGTACCTCTGTCTTGTCTGGATTTAATTTCAGTTTGTTCGCCCTCATCCAGACCATTACAGCGGCCAGGCACCGGTTCAGGACTTCGACAGCCTCCTTAGTAGCAGGTGGAAAGGAGTGACAGAGCTGGACATCATCTGCGTACAGATGACACCGCACCCCGAAACTCCGGATGATCTCACCCAGCGGCTTCATGTAGATATTAAACAGCATGGGGGACAATATAGAGCCCTGTGGAACCCCACAGGTCAAAGGCTGTGGGGTTGAACAGGAGTCCCCCAATAACACCTTCTGGGTACAACCCTCCAGAAATGACTGGAGCCACCGCAAAGCAGTGCCCCCAAGACCCATTTCCGCAAGGCGGAAGAAACAATGTTGTTCTTTGCAGAAGTCTATGAACATCACACATAAGGGTCTGTGTTTGAGCAAAGCTGCCCTTAGATCATTATGGGAACTTTTGGCAGTGGTCACAAGCTATGGCTCATTTTTGTCTCTAGTGGGCAAGAGTACAGCAACTTGATAGTTCTCAAGAACAACAATAAAATGAATGTGATACACATATCAACTTTTCATACTACTCCCTAGCTAACATAGATATAGCCATGCTGCCTGAGAATATTTGGGGAGTTGTAGTCCAAAAAGGATAGTCATTTCAACCTGTTTTCATTCCAAACACCATCAGCCAGAACTGTGCCTTATCATAAATGTTTTTTTTTAATATCTTGTCCAAAGGAAGCTAAGGATTGTTACTGGAGGCGGTCAGTTTGGTTTGCCCCTTTCTAGAAGTACAGGGAGCTGTCTTAAAAAACGAATTGAACTATTGGTCAATTTATGTCGATGTTGACTAAACTGACTCGCAGAAGTTCTCCAGGACTTTTAATAGGAGTCTTTCCTAGAGCTACCTAGATACGTTGGGAATAATACAGAAGACACTATACACACAAAGCATATATATGATCCACCACTGAGCTACAGCTCTTTCTTTATGCTGCTGAGAATGAAATAAAGACTTCAAACACTTTTCCCATGATATCTAAACTTCTTCTAATCATAATGAACTTCAAGGAATTCACTGATACTAAAGAAAGAATTTTAAAAGTTATTTTTAAAAATCCTCTAACTCCAACCTACACACTTTCACTTTTTTGTATAGCAATGATGCAAAAAATACACCTCAACTATTAATTGCTCTCACATTAGCTGTAAGACAGAGTACTTCCTTTTATCAAAGGGGCCTCTGAAAAGGAATGATCTAAATCTAGGCAACAGCAACTGTGTGGCACTCCTCTAAACTGCCTTCCAACCCAAAGTAGATTTGAAACCTATTTATTTATTTATTTCTATTAAGATTTCAGCATGAAAATTAAAATGAGTTCTACAAAATGAGAGCAAGACAATAAAAAATAAACCACAAAACCCAGAAATAAACATTATAAAAATGTTCTAGGCAATTTGAATTTGCAATCAACACAGCAAATAAGAATTTGCTAAACTATCAAGATGAAGAAGCCTTCAGATAGGGAATCCCTTACTTACCTCTGTACTCTGGATGGTGGTGCAAAGACGCCATATCTGGGGGGACAGCTGAAATACTGTACTCCTGCAACTGAGCCATCATTCTTGCCGTAAGGCTTGTCCAATTCTATTCCACACCAAAGGCCTACCACAATCAAAGCAGATATTTGAAGAATTGCAAGGAAAGGGTATTATCTGTGTCATTGTTGTTATTATTATGTTTATGTTTGTTTATTATTATGTTTGCTACTATTACGTTTATTTATACCCCATTTTTTCTCTCCACAAAGGAGACTTAAATATCAGATACAGGGAAAAGTCTGTTGTTGTTTTGTACAATGATACTCTTGGCAAATGAACTGCAATTACTGTAGCAAGTAAGATAGAGGAATGAATGGGTAATTTTTAAATAAGTGGATGCTTCTTTAAAAATTCAGCTTGAATGAACAAATTATCACAGTATGCTCTTTTCAAATTTTATTTCACTTTCTAAAGTAATTCCCTTAATTCCATTTCTGTGTGCAGGAACAGTGACTTTTAGTCAAAAAGCTTATAAAAATGTCATAATTTCACATAGGATCAATGAAGCATTAAAATAAGATTGCCACACATTTACAAAGATGATCAAGGCTGGTGTCTTACTTTCATTCACCTGACATGTACAAACATCTGAAGAACCACATCAAAGGTCTTAGTCTTTTGACAAATAGAACAATCACACATAAACTGGAAATTACTCCAATAGAATCCTGCCATCTGTGTTCCTTTACAAAATGAAGTACAATGGCATATTTCCTTTTGGTATAGGGGAGAATATGTGGGCCTCATCTATGTGATACCATTCTCCCAGAATTTATCCTGGCTCTTTTTAAAACAGGTTTAAAAATAGTTCCTTATCTCTTTTGACTAACCTCTGGAATTGTGCATCCAATTGGGCATATCTCCCCCTATCACTGTTTCCTTTTTGTTTTCCTTCATTCTTGGGCTACTTTCAGTGTCTCAGCAGACAACCATCTCGCCTTCTTGGTTTTAAAACTATCAAGTTTATTTATTTACCACATTTATATCCTGCCCTTCTCACACCGAAGGGGACTCAGGGCAGCTCACAACAAAGGCACAATTCGATGCCTTAGGTACATATAAAAATAAAACAACATGAACTTTAAAATCACATAATTAAAAGGCATAACTTAAAACTATTACTTAAAACAAATTGACAGTGATCACTCCATCCTGTGGCGGTTCCAACTACCCACTCCTACAAGAGCTCTCTGCAATTTGCTTTTGTTGTAACCAATTAAATGCCATCAATGAGTTTGGCCACCATACTGCTCATTCCTAACTCTAGGTCATTTATAAACAAGAGAATAAGCAGTGCCTCTAATACAAACTGATAAAGGACCCCACTGCTCCTATTTCTATATTAGAAAAATCCACATTTTCCCTTATTCTCTGGTATCTGTTTTCCACCTAATAACAACAACAACAACAACAACAACAACAACTTTATTTTTATACCCTGCCACCATCTCCCAGAAGGGACTCAGGGCGGCTTACAGAGGGACAAGCCCAAGATGTCTGTTAGTTTTACAGCAAAAGTGCCCTGCTTCCAGTAGAGGTACTAGCTCATCCATGAAAAAAGAAACTGTCTATGCAATTCACACAATAACCCAGGGCTGTCCCTATAATTTGGCAGACTATGGCTACCACTTGAGGCCACAGAGGAGCAACAGCAACCCCATGACTGTTCCACCTGAGCTCACAGCCCTTTCTATCTCTTGGAAGATAGAGCCATGCATGTCATGTGGCATGATGTGAAAAATTTCAGCTAGCCTGCTAGATTCTGATGTGGTGGATCCCACTAACAGTGGCTTCTGTGCATTGAATCAAGGGAGCAGTATTTTGTCCTCTGTTTTGAGCTAACCCTGTGAGAACCGTAACAAAAATATCCAGTATTAAACAATGATTAAACAATGATGCTCGCTGCTTTTCTGTTCCACAGGATTTAACTCTACATTAGCTATGCAGCCACTCCCTGAATCAAGGCAAGCTTAAAGCCATCTTGGGAGGGAAAGGAAAGAAAAACTATCAAGCAGAATCTGTAGATGGATGCCAAACGTAAACAGCTTACCTGGTGCAAACTTAGTTGTTCCATGGAATCTAACTATTCCAGTTCTCTGTCCAACCACAAGCACTCTGTCTCCAATCTGAATTTCCCCATCATCAAAAGGATTTCTCCTTGCAGATGGGAGAGTGTAATTTTCCCCTGTTCAATTAAATTCACAAAAATGAAGGGACATATTTGAGCCACATCAAAGGAGAAAAAGATTATTACTAATTATTCACAGATAACACCATCACAATGGAGGTTACTTTAATGAAACTAAGCAGCATCTCAGCAGAAAATTTAGATACTAAGTAAATATGCCTGTGTGCTCTTTTGAAATTTAGCACACTGTATATCTATAATTTATATGCAGTTAAGATTGGCACAATTAGAGGGAATTAGAATCCTGAAATTTAGCAGCTGTCTTCAAAGTGCAGCTCCCTAAAGAAATCTGACATGTGCTACCATTTTTGATAGGCGAGTCTTTTTGGTTGATTTATCTATGGATCTGATTCATGAAACCACACAAAGCCTCCTACAGCTTGGAAACAGGCAAGCACTAAACTCAGTTTGATGTGATACAAAAGAGAACTGAACAGGAATGAAAAAGGTTCCTTGGAGCATTTAAGATTTGTAGCTCTGTCTTACTTTTCTTCAAAAATGTTCGGCTAAATAAAATGGGGTAATTACAATTGAAGCATTCACAAAATGCACCCTGAGAATTCAGTTCTCTTGTGCATGCACAGTGACATACAAGGAACGATCTGGCATGCTCCCCTTTCTAATATGTTAATTTAAATCTGGAGCTTAACATGCCACATCTGTTGATGGATGGCCATCATCCTCATGAAGTTTAAAAGAAGTCAAACCAGCAAGGTTTGGTGACCTCATATAGTTATTGCACTCAGCATAATGACTGAATTTTGCAAACCCTAACAACCCTACTGATTTTCACGATAACAAACTCATCCCAAAAATCTGTAGACAGAACCTCTAATTGTTACATTAAAAGAAGTCTACATTTACCTTAGCACAACACAAGGCCCGTTTCTACTATTGTATTTCATAAAGTAGCATTTCTAAAGGAACAACTGAATAGAAACCATACCAGCAACATTTTTGGATGCAACAGAATGGGATGTTGAACCTTCTTTCTTATTATTGCTTGAGGAGTTCCACTTCTTGGGAGAATTTCTCTTGCTGTCTAACGAAGTAGTGGAAGATGAATTGCTGCTAGATCCCAGGGAAGTTGCTAAAAATTAATAAACCAAAGAGCCACTCAAAGAAAAGAAAGAGGCATCCAAGGCAGACTTTTGCAAAGGTTTCCATTCCCCCATCTAACAGAACAAGAGGAAAGGGTGGCTGCTACTGATGGACACCATTCCATCTTCCAAGCCTATTTTAATAGCATATAGCACTTGTAAACATGGAGCATAATTGTAAAAATAATGTAGCCTAAAGTAATAAACGACATCATCCCTTTGCTTTTGATAGCCAGTCTATTAAATCTTTGATGAGAAACAGGGGGAATGACATTTTGTGGGTGAATTATGAAGTGCGTGGATTAGTGCCTACTGCATGCCATTACGCACCATATTAATATTAAAATCCAGTCTATAAAATAAGATTGTGAGGTAAATCATTTTCATTTCAATTTATGAAATCTTGATGCACATGCTGCCTACAAAGATTTATCTCTAACTTTCCCTTTTCTTTATAGCTTCCTCTTCTGGTACGTTCTAACCAATAATGAAGAGTATGCAACAAGATATAGATCTGAGCCGATTTATCCATAAATCTGTGGATAATACTGATTTATATGTCTGTTACAAATTATAACAGTTTCATAGAAGTCTGATGTGTTAAACCAGGACTAGACAACTGTGTGGGTCCAGTGGGGGGTGCAAGAACTCAGGGAAAACTCACCACTGCATCACTGGCAAACTAGAAGTGATGATATGTCATTTTTGCTTCCTATTTAGATTTGTTAGTTTCAGGAGTTCAGGGAACTCAGGATCAAAAAAACCTAAACTGCCACATTTCCAGGGAGGGTTTATGGTGTTTTGAGCCATTTCCAGGCCAAAAACTTCACCCATTCCCTAACACAAATGGGAAGTTGTTCTCTAGGATTTAAGGGTGTCCATGATGACTGGGGAGCTATAAAAATGACTACTGTCCTATGAACCCTGAGCTTTCTACTCTGAGCTGGTTTTTGACACAAAATTATATCATTATGGATAGAGCAATTCCAAAGGGCTAGAATGTGTTGTTAGGTATGCCCTTAATACTGGAAGCAACCCTTAAATTACTAATCTGTATGACATCTTGAGATCTTTACACACATATGTGCTCTAAATATTTGAAATCCTATAATAGGGAATTTCAATGATCAAAGTTAGAATTCAGTATCATAAGATGGGGCATTTGGAAAAGGGGCATTTGGAAAGGGCTAAGATCAAAGGCTGATAATTCCTGTTTGGGAGGTTTCAGGAGCTGTGACCCAAAAACGTAACTTTTCCTGCCTGGTCAAAGTTGTTTATAAAATGTAAGGCACACAAAAATTAAAAATATAATGAAAGTATCAACAAAATATAAATAGCACAGTGCATGAACATCCTTTCTGCCTGAGGAATCAAATATATAAAACAGGCCATAGGGTTACAGCCTGTGTTGGACGGGGTTACACGCCCCCTGAAGACGCAGGTTCACAGCTTGGGTATGATCCTGGACTCATTGCTGAGCCTGAAACTCCAGGTTTCGGCGGTGACCAGGGGAGGATTTGCACAGTTAAAACTTGTGCGTCAGCTGCGCCCGTACCTTGGGAAGTCTGACTTGGCCACGGTAGTCCATGCTCTGGTTACACATCATATAGACTACTGCAATGCGCTCTATGTGGGGCTGCCTTTGAAGACTGTTCAAATGGTCCAACGGGCAGCAGCCAGGTTGTTAACAGGAGCTGTGCTCCAGGAGCACACAACTCCTCTGTTGCGCCAGCTCCACTGGTTGCCAGTTTGCTACCGGGCACAATTCAAAGTGCTGGCTTTAAAGCCCTAAACGGTTCCGACCTAGTTTACTTGTCCAAAAGCATCTCTCCCTATGAACCATCTAGGCGCTTAAGATAGTCTGGTGAGGCCCTGCTCTCAGTTCTGCCCCCTTCGCAGATGCAACTGGCGGGAACGAGAAACGGGGCCTTCTTGGCTATAGAACACCCTCCCTAGGGATGTTACATCGGCCCCCTCCCTCCTAACATTTCAAAAGAGAGTCAAAACCTGGCTGTTTGAGCAGGCATTTGCAGACACAGTGTAACAGACTAGTTGAGATCCACAGAACGATTGGATGATGCAATGGAAAAATGATTTTAGTGATGAGACGCTGAGGACTTGTGTTTTATGGTTTTATTGTTCTATTGCTTTTACATGGTTTATATAATATATGTAATATTTTTAACTGTATTTATGTTGTTTGGGGGCATTGACTGCCGACTGTAAACCAACTCGAGTTGACCCCGGGTTGAGAGAGGCGGTATATAAATATGGTAAATAAATAAAACCAAGGAGTTGAAAAGGATCCTATGGAACATCAAGCCCAACCCCTACTCAAAGGTGAATCTCCAGGAGTAGATCCCACCACCTTTTTAGGCAATTAGTTCTATTATCAAACCACTCTCACTGCCAAGGAGTTCCTTTTAATGTCAAATCACAATCTATCCTTCTGTAACTTAAAATCATTAGGCCTACTTCTATCCCCTGAGGCAGCTGCAGCCTCCTCTTTGTTGCAGCCCTCCAGGTATTTAAAAAGTGCAATCATGTCAGCCCTCAATCTTCTGTTCACCAAGCTGAAATGCTCAACACCTTCAACTTCTACCTTTTGTTCTCCTTACATCTTATCATTTCCACTGCTCTTCTTCTTCTTAAAATGCTTCTTAAAATGAGGAACCCAGAACTGAACTACTCCAGATGAGGCCTGACTAGCACAAAATATAGTGGGATTACTACATCCTTCATCTTGGAAACCATACTTCTGTTAATGTTTGTCTTATTTGGTGAAACATCACATTGTTGACTCACCGATGAGTATGGTTTTCCAATCAATTATGGATCCATTGATGCATTTCCATCTATTCTTTATTTATTCAATTGGCTAATCAAAATATAATGGGACGTCTTATCAAATGCTTTGCTGAAATCCAGATAAATGGCATCCACAGTATTTCAACCATCTACTAAGCTACTGACCTGATTAAAACCAGATATAATATTGGTTTGGCAGGATTTGGTTTTAACAAACTCATGTCGGCACCTACTAATCACTAGACTGTCTCCTGCAGACACACTCCTGCTTAATCCATTCAAATATTTCCTGGTATTGAAAGCAGGATGACTTGGTTTGTATTCCTTGGACATACAGTTCTCCCTCAAGAGCAGTTAAGGAAGGTAGAGTCCAACACTGCTTTTCCTGCTCTCTCCCTCTGACTTTTGGCTGGGTCAGCGGAAGAGGACCTCTCAGAGCCCATTCCCTCAGGCTTGTTCTTGACCCACCAAGTGCTAAGAGGAGTCTGGGTTCTGTTTGGGAGGAGGGGAGGAGACTGGCAGAGTCAAAGGGAGGGGCAGCTGCATGGGCCAGGAAGGCAGGATGTAGGAAGTGACTGTTTAGTTTGAGCAGCTTCAAATAATGTGTGCATGGTTTACTTCTGAGTGTGACTGTCCTCCAGGGTGTTTCCTCCATGTTACAGCCCTCTTCATTTACACTGGCAGTTTCTTCCTGTGTTGGTTCTCAGGATCTCCTTTTCTGTTCCATCCAGAAAGTCCTGATGTTCTCTGATGTGTTGAAGAATCTCAGCATGTAGCTATAATGCACCAACCTTCTCTTACAAGACTGGGACCAGTTTGCACTAGCTGAAAGTGTAGTCAGTGAGATTTTCTGGCAAGAAGACAAACACTATATACACAGTGCAGCAAACAGCAGATCCTTCTGCTACCCTTCCTTACAGTTACTTTTCTTTCATCCTTTTCCGACTGTTTTAATTTTTACTGAAATGGCAGCGCATGCTACAAGAGGGATGTCAGTGGCCCTCAGAGATGCCACTCCAGAAACCAGCAGTTATAGAGTGTTTGTGACTAGGTTCACCCTCAAGCAAGCCAATGACTCATCAGAAGCCCCTATTCCCATTGAACCATGTGCTCAGGAAAAGAACACAAACCAAAGTCCCCACATAAGCTTTCAAAAATGTAAGAAAATTAAAGAGAAGAGAACACAGCTCAGCTACTGCTCTATCCTGCCTGCCTGCAAAATAATAAAGAGAGTCTGTCAGTTTAATCTCTCTAGGAGGTTTGGTTTCAATATGCTCTTCATTTGGGCGCTATTAAATAACTCACTAAATTTGATGACTTTGTAGTCAAACATGTGGGTGTATGTAACTTAACAGACAGAGAGAAACATTTAAATTATAATATATATAGTCTGTACTATGTTTTGGAATAGTTTTATGTATTCCCGTTCATCTGATATGCATAGAGCCGCTTTGGGCACCATCTTGTGGAAAAATAGTATACATATGAATGATCCCAGAGCTTCAGTTAGCAGATAATATATGCATTGCCATCTAATCAAAAAGGGAATAGCCTACAGCTAAAATTGAGGGTGAATGTTTCAGTTTTAAGTGCATTATTTAAGCACCCGAGGCTTAAGTATCTGAACCAAAGAACACTTATATGGAAATAAACTCCATTAAAATCAATGGGATGTCCAAGCATCTGGAAATAAGATTTCAAATGGGTGTGAACATGTACAATTTGTTATAGAATTGCTCAACATCACCATATAAACATGTTAATCAGAAAGAGGGTAAATTTATAGTTTACGACTGTGGAAACATTTTTAAACATGTTTAAAACTGTGTTAGTCTCTGTGTGAAATAGTGACCTTACTAACCATTAAAGTAAGTACAACATCACTCCATCTGCACTTTGGTGTCCAGCATTAACTGCCCAAGAGATTGTGAAACATAGCCCAAGAATAAATATTTAAGCAACAATAAACACTTTTTGGCCATTTTTTAACAATTAAAACAAGAACAACTTCACTCCAATCTCCCTTAATTCCTTAACTCTTTCACCTTTTTTCCAGTTTCACCTTTTTGCCAGTGAATGACTAAAAACAAACACATGTTTCTCTGAAATAAATGGAATATTACTGTTTTATATGGCATTTTCTATGCCTATTCTAAGTATAACAGACAAAAAACATCTAAGGAACAAATTACCTTCTTTACTGGGTAGAGTTTTAATTCCTCTTTCATTGCCCAAAAATGCAGAATCAGAAGTACTCTCCTTTTTCAGTGCAGACAAGCCTGTGAGCCAAATCAATAAAGCCATCACAACATAACAATAGTCCACATTGTACACCAAAGAACAATCATGACAACAAATTAATGACTTTAAGTTCCTATAGATAATTTTTTGATCATATATGACAGAATGTTCCCTTACTCTTTTTCAGATATAGGCAATCCCCAAGTTATGAGGAAGATAGGTTCTGTAGATACACATTTGAGCTAGGAAAACCTCCAAAGCAAGGCAAAATAATCACACACACGGCTTTTTTACAAACTTATAAGTAAAAAAAATTAAAACCATGAAACCAAAATACCCCAAGCCATGTGGATTCTGTAAATTATACTATAGGAGACTGTAATCACACATTTCTAATATAAAGTTTAACTTCCACCCTAAAATTTGCCAGCACTAACATCAAAAAAGTTCTGAATTATCCCAAAGGGGCTTTTAATATAAAATTTCTGATACACAGAAAAAAATTTCTAAAAACAGAATCAACTGTTTGCATAACAAAATTGCCTATGCCAAAATAGCACCAACCCTCAATAAAATATGCACTAGAAATAGTAATGAAGTTAGGTACTATTCAGTGGAATCTCTATTCCATATTAATAATAGACAACCTGCCACGATTAGCAAAGAATGTTAGTTGGCAGCTGATCTTGTTGGCAACTATCACAAAGGACAGAACTTTTATTTCTCATCAGCTAAATCACACCAACTGGCTTAATCCAGCTGTTCAGTTATTTTTTTCTACTAACTTATGAATGTGGTCTATTCTTAGACGTTTATCAGACCAGTCTCAAAGACTATCAGGAACTCAAATTTTTGCAGATTAGTTTTCCAGAAATGGATTCATGCAGTGGGACAATGCAATCCCACTGCCTGCGTGTTTTCTATTTTAATAAATAAGCAAACCATTTATTTAAATAAAATGTTTGAGAGAAAAAGCAGCATTTGAAAAGGCAAGCCGAACACCTTTTTTTTAGTCCCTGCATTTTTTAAAAAAGAATCTGTTCCAATGGGTCCTACCATGTTGGGGGAGGGGTGGATTTCCACAATAAGCAGAATGAAAACCAAGGCCTTGGCGAGCTTTTTTAATGCCATCTACCCATTTAGGACACAATGATAGAGGACTCCAGGGATCCTTCACCACCAGGACCAAAGTGGTGAATATGGAGATTTTCTTTTTTAAATCAAGATATCTTTGGCCTGAAGGAAGACATGCTCTTGCCTCTACTTCAGCTCATCCCATCATGGTCCTTACTGCTGATAGGTACAGCATTCACAGTAGAGTTTTACACCACCACAAGATTTCTAATGGCTGACTTTCTCTTCTACTAGTAGTGTTGAGTGACAGACAGCTAGATCACCATCACTCAACAACTCCTCTGCCAGCCTCTTTTGAGAAATTACAATTACAGCCAGTATTTTAGGTAAAATCCTATAAAAAGTTTTAAAATGCAAGGGGATTGTTTAATGGGAGGTTGAGGAATTAACTGAAGATATTTTTTTTAAAAAAAAATGACAAAGCTGCACATGCACCTATTGAAAAGAATTTCAATAGAATGGGCCCTAACTGAACACATACAGCCCAAGATTTACATTTAGAGGGTGTCTTGAGCATCCTTGGCATCTCCAGGCAAACCTGAGAAAGCCTAAAACTTTAGAAAGTTAAAGTACTGACAACACTGAGCTAGATGTACAAGTAGTTTGATGTAGTATAACTAGTATTTTTAAAGAGTTTTTCTCAAACTAAAACAAATGGAAAAGAATAAATACACTCTAAACAACAATAGGTGGAAACGAGTTTTTAAAAATCAATGTAGGTTGATACTACGTTTATTTCTGCTCTATCTGCTCTATCTAGTATTACAATAGTTTTGCTGGTTTTGTACCTGTGCTCAAAATAGCAATAATTGTATTAGGCTCAGGAACTCAAAGCTATAAGTGGTTGGAAGCCCCAGGGATTCACAGAGCTGAAACTGATCCCAGATACATCTCAGAATATATCTGACCATTTTAATGGAGAAAACCTTGCAAAAAGTCTTTTTAAACATAAAGGGAACATATATTAGTCTGGAATGGCAAAATGTTGAATACATAGCAGATGCGTCATCACAGACCCAAGGCTAAGAGCCCCCACCTTCTGGATACTGCTCATCCCTGTCCTAATGTCCCCTGGCAGAAAATAAAAATAAAAGACTATAATACCTACCAGAATTCACTTTGGAAGAAACACGGGTTACATCAATTTTCTTGGACTTTGCTACAGGCAAAGGACGTGAGGAGGAAATTCTTGTGCTCTTTTTCCGTTCTGAAGTTTTACTTATTTTAGAGAGCGGTGCAAAGATACCTGTCAGGAAAATACACACGGGAGGTAACAGCTATTAATTGCAGACCTCAGCTATTCCTCAACAGCCCTATTCAAATATTTATGCCTGTTCAACTATTTAGAGGACTGCAGAGCATTCAACAGCTTTGTATTCAGCCTTTAATCATTTCTATCCTTACAATGCTCCTTCAAGTGCTACTGTTTCTCCTTTATGGACAGGGGGTGGAGCACATTATAAACCTGGAACACTTAAGCATTCACAAGTACAAGCCTATGATTAAGAAGAATGCCAGCCTCATTTGTCTTCCTTGTGCCCTAACCATCTTCCCATCACTTTCATACTTTGCGAGTATAGTTTTTGTTATTCTAACGTAACAGAAACACACACAGTTTCAGGAATGTCACAATACAGGCACAGAGCATACTATTCCCATTACTACAGCCAGCACCAATATGAAATGTCAACCAAACTACAAGGCAATCTATTTAACATACAAAGATGAAGCAACTGATAACTGTAAACATTTAGTTGATATCTACTTATGAGCATCATTCACAGGATCCATAATAAATTTATAATAACTTTATTCTTATATCTTGCCACCATCTCCTTGAAGGGACTCGAGGCGGCTTACATGGGGAGCAGGCCCAGCATAAACAAGGGTTACAAAGTAACACACGTAAAACATATAACAATAAAATATAATTAAACCAATAAAATCAAAACAATTTTTAAAAAATCTTCAAAAGACTTCAACTGACATCATTATTAGATGCCTGGAAAAGTGGGCATGTTCAGGATTGACAGGACAGGGCAAGGGCTTTGCAAACGCAAAACTGTAGGGTCAGGCCGGATGTAAAGTGCTGGGAAATCAAAACCATAGGTTAGGGTTGGGGAGTTCTAATCAGGCACTAAACCGTTATTCAAAGGCACATACCAGTAGCCAGGAAAAGTGGGCACGTTCAAATTTGATAGGGCAGAGCAAGGGTTTGTTCAAACACAAAAACTGTAGGGCCGGACTGGAAAGTAAAGTGCTGGGAAATCAAAACGATAAGTTAGGAAATTGGACAGTCCTAATCAGGTGCTAAACAGCTATTCAAAGGCACACTGGAACATCCAAGTTTTCAAATCTCAGAGCCCATGCCAGTTCATTGAGGGAGATATCATGAAAATAAGCAAGACCTGAACTGTTTAGGGCTTTGCAGGTAATAACCTGCACTTTGAATTGGTCTATGAATGCTGCACCACCAGCCTAACTTCAACTCAGGAAAAGTGAAAAAAATGGTTGACAATTATTCTGATCACATTAAAAGATTATATGAAACAGACTATAAGATAATGTAACAAGGGGAAAAAAAACCTTTACCATGTTTTGGTGCACACTTGAAATACTGCACTTTTGCAACAGTTCCATTGTTTTTCCCTTCAGGTTCATCCAATTCTATGCCAGCCCACTGTCCACTAGCAAACTCAGTTGTGCCACAAAATCGTAGTGTGCCAACCTGAACAAAAGTGAAGGAAAAACATGCTGTACTTATCAACATTTAGTTACTGTTTAATAAAATCTCTATGTGATTTATGCACAAAAAATCCTAAATCCAATTTTTAGTTCAACTGGATTTAACCCAATGAACAAATAAATTTATGAAACTGTTGAGCTACAATTGAGCAAATGATGTAAATAATTAAGTAAATCTAACCTCCATATTTCTAGATTTGACCTTTGTGGATTTGATTAAAACATTCTCTCTAGGAACCTCCAGAGTCATGCTGGAGGACTATAACATTAATGTAGTCTGGCACCATTTTAACTGCCATGGTTCAATTTTATAAAATCATGGAAGCTGTAGTTTTAGACAGTCTTTAACCTTCTTCTCTGCCAAAAAGTGCTAGTGCCTCACCAAGCTAAAAATCCCAGAATCCCATAGCATTGAGCTATAGTAATCAAGGTAGTGCCAAACTGCATTGATTCAACAGTGTAGATATACCCCTAGAGATTCCAGGAGATAATACCTCGACATATCTAGGTCCTGTAGTGCAATTCTATGGTCAACTTCCAGCAGAAGCTGACCACAGAATTTACAATATACAGAGTATATACAAGATAGCCTATGCAAATAACTGTTTCTGCCCAATCCTAAAACCAAGACAGGCAGATCCAGAAGTCAAGATCCAGTATGAACACTGCATGTGTGTGTGTGTATCTCACATATGTATATGTATAGGGTAAATGCTGAACCAAGATGAACCAAGTAATAATTTTAATTCATAGTATATGTTATTGTTTGATTGTATGTCTTGGTCTTTCACATGTATGTTTGGCATTGAATTTTGCCATGTTTATGTTGGAAACCACTTTGACTACCCCCTGGGGTGAGAAAAGAGGTATATAAGTGCAGTAAATAAATTAATTAAATAAATAAATTTTCAAGTCCATATGGCAAACAGCAATATCAGCTTTGACCTTACTCATTCAGTGTAGTGTACAAAGAGAATGCTGTGGTAGAAACAGACATCCTATTAAGCTTGCCATCCTCTGAATTGTGTCCAGTAAACTAAATTCAACGTTTCATGAACAAGCTTCACTTGTTCACAGGATGATTCCCATTCCATCCTTCCCCTCCTCAAACTGCTCTGAAATGCAAACAACAATAATGCTAATAAGTGTTCTTAAATTACTAGGCTGTGTTTTAAATGTCCATACAAATGTTTTATTTTGCAAGTACACAAAATAATTGCTATATTAATAATTTGGGATTCTGTAGATATTACTAGTTTTTAATAATTTCTGGAAACAGTAACTTGAAAACTTACTGTCCTTATTGTTGTTGTGTTCTTTATTATATTCTTTCTAACCAATGGTAAACCTAAGGCAACCCTATCATGGGTTTTTATGACAACATTTAACCAGAGGTCACTTGCTTTTGCTATAATCTGAGAGTGTGACTTGCCTAAAATTTCCACACCAAGCAGTGATTTAAGCCCTGGTTTCCAGAATCGTAGTCCAATGCTCAAACCACTACATAACACTGACACTCATAATAGTACTTATGGGACACATAATTCTTAAAACAGTGTAAACCTTTGGCAAGACCATGGAGTTCATATAATGATACTCTTACTGGCATAGATTTCGGGATCTGAGTCACATGAAAGACTAACCATTCTGAAACACTATCAATTAATCACAATTGAAAATTCATACATCATACATCTAATTATAAGCTGTAGAATGTAATTTCAGGAACTTTGAAGAATGAAACATTTAGCGTTACTTTGAAAACTGCATTTTGAAACACAACTTCATGGATGCAAAAAATGTCACAAAGACAAAGTTTGGGCAGTCACAGTTAATTAATTAATTAATTAATTTACTGTATTTATATACTGTCTCTCTCAGCCCGCAGGCAACTCGGGGAGGTTTACAGTCGGTACCAACACCATAAAATACAATTAAAAACATTAAGATAATATAAAACCATAACAAAGTCAATAAAAGCATATATTATTAGGGTCTCCTTGTTAAAAACCTTGTCCAATCACACCATCCAGTCTTTACATTTTCCTATGTCTGTTACACTGTATTTGCAAATGCCTGCTCAAAAAGCCAAGCCTTGATACCAAGTTAATCTGATACCATGTTTTGTTGATCAATTACAGAACAGAGAACAGCTGCATATTCCTTGTATGGGCAAGGCCTATGTGACATTTATATATGGGTTTGACTCCCTGACCTATTCAAGGGATACAGAATTACAGATAGTTCTCAAAAACAATCTCCCACTGGTTCATTGCAGTAAATGGCTGAGAAACAGTTCAGAATCAAATGCAGACTTTATGGACCAATAATATGCTTTTCCCTGATACTCTTATGTGGAAAGTGAAAACATACAGCTTTGCAAAAGGTTTTATTTCATACTTGCTTGGGTAACTGTGGAGATGGCTTTATACTTTATTACATTTCAGAGCTAAAGTAGGGTTCATTATTACCTAAAAATCCCATTTGCACAGAATTACTGTGAATCTTAATGCCATCAGATACAATAACAGTCAAAAACATGACTAAATTCTCAGACAACCAACCGTGAAGAGCAATCACTGCTGGCCAAGATCAGAAAGATACACCAACAAACTGAATAAGTTCCTTAAGTTAAAATTTAATTTAAAACTTTAAATGTAATGGAGCTTCCTCCTAAAGATGTGTATAATATTGTATTGTTAACTATGCCCTTACTCATGCCCTTACTTCTAGGGCTCAAAACAAAAAGAAGTATTGGGAAAACAGAATGGATCACAATTAGGGAAGTAGGATTTATTTTATATTTCTGGAACCAGAGGATTCCTGACATCGAATCAAAGAGTTGAAAAAGATGACACGGCCATCCAGGAAAAGCACAATCAAATAATGGAGCAGAGCTTGCATCCCTTTGCTGCTGTTAAAAAATTACAAACTAGAAATCCCTTGATGATATCTACAATATCATCTAGAGATTTCCTAGGAGACAGAAATCTACTTTCTGCCCATTCACTTCTTGAGACTGAGACAGGCGATGGGAACCCAGTGCCTCCGCATTTTGAGCCCTGAAGTCTTCTCAATCCTGTTTTGCAGTTTGTTTATTTCACATACCTTCTGTCCTGCAATGATAACTCGATCTCCGAGCTTTAAACCAAGTGATCCTAGAACATCTTTGCCAGTGACATTATCAAAATTAGGAAGCATGGCCTTGGAAATGTCACAAGATAGAGGCACTGCATCTAAGAGTATCTGCTTGATCTCTTTAGCACTTGCTGCTGCATCTGCCATCTCCAATGGCATGTCTACTGGGTCGGGAACCACATCTGCTGGTGTCTGTCCTTTATCATTCTGTAACAACACCCCCAAATCAAAAAAGAAAGAAAACCAGAGGCACCATTAACAGAGTTCAGAACAGTGATAAGCAATGACTGCTGAAGTAAGCGCTGAATGAAAACATTCTTTAAAACAAACCTCAAAACAACTTTAGCTTTTGTTCAGGCAGGTGGGACATTTTATCTCCACTTTGTTGCAAAATTCACACACAACTGGATAATGTTGTCACTTCACACCTTGTAAATAACCTACATTTCAGCCATCTGCTGTGTAGTTTTTTTTTGGGGGGGGGGTTGTTTCTTTTTGTTTGTTTGTTTACTTTTGTGTTTTTGCCTTTTACAAACAAAATTGTGGGAATAGAAATTGACTCAACTCATATTTACCCCACAAAAAGGATGATAGCCACTCAGAAGAAAGGTTCCACCTCACATTATCATCTCTTATGGCCCTGAGGGTTTGTATATTATGGAAAACCATTGAATTTGCACCCGCTATGTTCCAGTAGTTTCCTAACTACTGTAAATACTTAAAACAAGAATATTTTTTTAAAAAAATCAGAGGCAAATGCACAGCCTAACACAGATATAAAACACAAAACATGCTAAGAATTATTTTTCCAAAACTTTCATTTTTTTAATCTCTATCTTTCAGAAAGACGTTTTGACAAACACAGTAAGAAAAGTTGACAGTCAAATGTAGCAGAAAGAATCTTTTTTAAAAACTTCCAAATCAAAACCTCACCCGAAAGGCAGGGTTGGCTCCATGTTCCAACAAACGTTTTACTGTTCCTGTGCACAAATTGAAGGCAGCAATATGCAAGGCTGTTCCAAAATCAAAGTCACTGCATGTGGCATCCACATCTAGAATTAAGTAACAGATTCATGTGAGATTGGACTTTTTTTCAACAAGCTGGCCTGATACTGTGCAGTGTTATTATATTATCAATAGCCTTAGTACAATTTGAATTTTAATCCTGATTATAATCTAAGCATATACATTCATATCCAATGTTGTTTCAATCAAAGCAGAATGGCTATTTATTTATTATTTCATTTATATACCGCTTTTCTCACCCCTAGGGGGATTCAAAGTGGTTCACAACATATTAAATGGCAAATATTCAATGCTTCACATCAATATAAAGAAAAAAACTTTCAAACCTAAAAGCAATCACATATTACAATAAATTAACATCATTCAAAACTATACAAACCATCAGATGTAATAATAAAATATTAAAACATTAAGACATTTGCACATTGCATCAATCCCGCAGTTTCCTTTAGCTGCTTGCGTATTGCTATCATTTGTTGAATGCTTCCTTGCACAGCCAAATATTGAGCTGTTTCCTGAACGCCAGGAGGGAGGGGACCGATCTAATCTCACTTGGGAGGGAGTTCCACAGCCGAGGGGCCACCACCGAGAAAGCCCTTTCTCTCGTCCCCATCAATCATACCTGCAAAGGCAGCGAAGACCGAGAGCAGGATCTCCTCGGCCAATCTTAATGCTCTAACTGGTTCATAAAGGGAGAAGCATTCAGACAGATAAGCTGGACTGGAACCATATTATAAGCTAAAGCCAACACTTTGAATTGTGCTCGGTAGCAGACTGGCGACCAGTGGAAATGATGCAACAAGGGAGGTTGTATGCTCCTTCTACACCATTCCAGTAAGGAACCTGCCTGCTTCCCATTGACTACTTGAAGCTTCCAAACAGTCTTCAAATGCAACCCCACATAGAGCTTGCTGCAGTAGTCTATTCGAGATGTAACGAGAGTGTGGACTACTGTGGCCAAGCCTGACTTCCCAAGAAATTGGGATAGGGGCTCAGATAGCACACAAGTTTTAATTGTGCGAATGATGCAGTTTCCAGCCTGTGCACTGACCAGATCTATGATTCAGAAGAGTCTAAGACCAGCAAAAGAAAAATGAGGTTATTTACGTACATTTATCATGTTTTAATACATAATGGCAACTGTGGAGAACTCTAAGAAGCACAAAGATGAGGAAGAGTTTACCCCCCTACTTCTCCATCAGGTTCTAACTACGGGGGGGAACCTTAAAGCAGCTAGGGAGAGTTCAACAGAACAACAGCTGGAGAGGAAGAACTCATGCTTTTCAAACTCCCCTCTGGCTGTTAGTTCCCATGTTAAAAGCCATGCAACTTAACATAATTTAAATAATTAGAGTTATGTCTAATGTGACCCTAACTTTTGCAAAGCTGCTCTACTATGTGCCTTCATCCCATTCCCTAAAGCATAGTATCGATTTATTACCTACTTCATACTGTCACCGGTACCAGGAAGTGGCTGTATAACAAGACAAGTGATGCTAAATCTTAGATTCACTAGACTGAAATTCAAACAGCATTATTTGTTTTCTTTTTTTTGAAGTGTTAACTCTTTCCAGCCTTCTTATTCATGATGTGAGTTTGGTTAACTCTATAATGATATGAGAAAAATAATATAAAATTGGGTATTTGGGATAAATTTGAAAGCAGGGAAAATAATGTAGGAATAGTGCTTTAAAACATACTTGTGTCCTAATGTTCATGCACACACGTGTGTACGTGCACGCATGCATACCTACAAGTCACCTGTCAACTTTGGGAACACTATGAATTTCATAGAGATTTCTTAGGCAAGGAATACTCAGGTGGTTTTGCCAAGTCTTTTCTCTAAGTGACCATTTATTTTTGCTTCCACCACTGGCTAGTATCCAGATGCCTCTACACAGTAAAAATTTAACCTGTACTAAAGCAATACACTTTCAGCAGATGGTGAAGCAACCCAGCGATCAAAACTTTCATGCCCAAGTGACAATTTCTGCATCTCAAACTAACATTCCAGATTTCATGCAATTACAAAGGCAACACAGTGGGGAAGAAATCCAGGTATCTGAACAGTCACAGCCTCACACAGATTTAATCAGGCATGCTGATTCAATATGACTGACATTCACAAAGCCTGGACTGTAAGCATCTTAACTTTCAAGACAAAATCAAAGTAAATTTTGACAACTTCACTCTAGTGGATTAATTAGCACAGAGAGGTAGTTCTCCAAATTTAACTACATTCTGTTTATAGATTCAACCTCTGGAAATATTTAAACGAATGCCATGAACTGAATCAAATAGGGTTTTGCAACTTCTTCCAGATCTCACTTCCCTTAGTTGAGGGCTTCAGTCTTTTGGGAGTCAATCAAGCATATTTTTCTTTTAGTGTTGTGCAAACCCTTCCATTTCCTGAAGCAAACATACAAAAGGAGTGATGCAAAATATCTAGCATCACAGACAACACAACATGCCTCTGGAGATCTTGATGGCAGGGAATTATACGTAACACCACCACAATTTCTGACTGCCAAACTGACCATAAATTATTTGTATATGCTTTTGATTACAGACAAGGTTCCTTGGCTCTCAGTACTTTCATTTAACTCAGCTTGAAAAAAGTTTATTTTTAAGGCTGCAAGAACTAGAATCCTATAAACCCTTTTGGCAGGTATAGTCCTTCAGTAACCTTTTCATGTTATAATGATCAGTCATAATAAAAAGCATACAATAGTGCTACAAAGAACACAGCTAACAAATCATGGGGAGTACTCCAGAACTGTGCAACTGCCATAACATGACAAAGTCACAGTGCCAGTCATTTACAGTTCAGTTCATATCTTTCATTTCAGCTGCTGGACATCTTCAAAAACAGAAGGCAGAGAATGTCTAGAAGAGGGATGCAAAATTTCTGCCCATGAACTAGATGTGTCCATGGCTGTTCCTCATCCAGCCCTTAAGTTTCTTCTATTCTCTTTGAAAAAGCCAAATCCTAAGGAACTCATGCTTGTACCAATCCAGAGGGAAAATGAAGCAGAGAAGTGCTAAAAGATTTAATGCATTAGCCAAATATTGTTACAGCCAAACTTTTCCTATCAGAGAGATCTCAAAGTCAGATGATAATTTACAATTAACAACAAAAATCATGATGTAAACCAAAACATTTTGAAGGGGATGTTGAAATGAGATTAAAATGAAACCTATGCATTTTATGTGAACTGGTTAAATCAGAAATATTTCTTCTCATATTACTTTGTACATATTTATCACAAGATGTGTGTCTCTGCAAGACTCAAAACTGTGGATCATGAATGTATTCAGATGAATGTATGTGGACATTGTTGTTGTTGTTCATTCGTTCAGTCGTCTCCGACTCTTCGTGACCTCATTACTAATGGCAAAATTAAACATGATGAGACTGCAATTTTCTTGGCTCCAATCACTAAGTGGCAGCCAATGATACAGAACATGAATGTGGAAAATATACATAACTATAACAAGATGTGACTGAGATGGTCAGAGATGTAACTTAATACACTACCCCTCCTTCATGTAATCACAATATCTACTTATACCACAGGACATAGACCTTTCTACACTGTTTCTGCTCCTTTTGTCCATGTATAAAACAGGAAGCAGAACTTTCCAATACAAGGAGACTGGCAAAGAAATATAACACCTACTGATGTTAAAATTTGCAATATTTACCTTTTGGCTTTGCATTTTTCAGAATAACTGAAATGAGTTCTGGAACATCAAAGTATGCAGCATAATGCAAAGCATTCATGTTTGTCCAACGGCTCCTCAAATTTATATCTGCACCCAATTCAATGAGTTGGGAGGCAAATTTGGCAGCAGTATCTACATCTCCTAAAAAAAGGTGTTTTAAAAATAATTTTATTTGGTTCAGCAGGCATTTAAAAAGCTATTGCAACACATCAGATTATCAGATACTATGACCAAAGAAAGTTGGCAGATTTCCAGCAACAATTATGAGACCAAGGCATTTTTAACAAGATATTTCTTCACAGAACAGCTCTGAGTTTTATTTACCATAAGTGGTAGACACTTTGAATAGGAAAACCTTGAGTGAAATTACATTTTACTGTGGTACTTTCTACATGTACTTGCTTTTAAAAATTGGTGTGCAGATTTTACAAACAAATAGATGTCCTCCCTCTAGGAATTTTTATAACATGTCAGGCAGCACTGTATGGTTTGATTTAGGTTTAATTAAGCATTGTTTGACACTCTATTGCAGGCATGGACAAACTTCATCCCTCCAGAAGTTTTGGATTTCAACTGCCAGAAATCCCAACCAGTTTACCAGCTGCTAGGAATTGTGAGAGTTGTAGTCCGAAACACCCAGAGGGCCAAAGTTTGCCCATGCCTGCTCTACTGTAATAAAATAGGAGACAGAAAAGACACAGCTCTGTTACTCTTACAACACAAAAGGTTTGGAATTAATTTATTCACAATTATGGATATAAAACCTAACATTCCCATTTCCATTAAATTGACATACCACTGACCTTGTTCTATCTCAGTACCAAATGGGGCTGTAAGTCTTCTTTTTCTTCTCACACAGGAATGTGTACTCTCTTGTATTCATCTTTCTAACATATACATTTCTGTACACTTTTTTCCATCAACTTAAATATCTGTGTGTGTTTTCCCACATAGATTAATTTTTCCAACTATATGCATATAAGCCCTATAAGGCTCAGGTCCAGGCTATCTTGCTGATTGCATCTCCTTGTATGAACCTGCCCGGGTCCTGAGATCCTAAGGAGAGATCCTAAGGAGAGACCTTTCTCCATCACAATCTCAGTTGATGGGAACGAGAGACAGGATCTTCTCAGTGGCTGCCTTCAACTCTGCAACATCATACCCAAGGAAGCCAGAATGGTCAACTCCCTGGCAGCAGGTTAAACCCTTTTTCTTCAGACAGGCTTTTAAAGGAGATTTTTAATATCAAGTCACGAGGTGCTATGGCTTTAGCCATGAATAGGTTTCGATCAGTCTTAACTATTTATTTTTAATACTGTTAATATTTATTCTATTTTAATGTTTGTACATTTTGGGTTTAATATTGTATTGCATTGGTTTTACTGTAAGCTGCTTTGAGTGTCTTTTTATAGAAAAAAGCAGGGCATAAATAACAACAACAACAACAACAACAACAACAATAATAATAATAATAATTCACAAAACACATTGCAAGCCTTACAAATGTACCGGTTACCCAGGCAGGATGTTTTACTACCAGTTGTAGTAGTGCCATTTTGGAATAGCCATCAGAATGCAACAGATTTTCTATCACAACCCAAAATGAACACCTCCTCCTCCCTTACACAGATGTTAAAACATTAACCATGGTTTGTATGGTGAATATCACTGTTCTAACACCTGAAGGCAAAGAAGAAAAACAAAACCAACACTTGGTACCATGGGTCACAAAAACAAATTGTCCAGTGTCATATATATCTGGCCAGACTTTTTATGTTAACATAAATACACCTACTGACTATTGACAAAAAGAGCTCAAAAGCAAAAGCTCAAAGTCAAGTGAGTAAAAGAAATCTGTTTTCTATATACAACAGCACACAAATGCTAGAATTAAAAGCACTCACTTTTCAGTGTAAAATGAGTTTACAAAGCATCTATCAAATGCTTCCGAAATAATTTACTGTAATTTTAAAATGACAGAATGTCAAATTCCCATTCAGTTGACATAATTTGCAATGTGTTCCTACCTGATAATTTGAAACTTCTGCTAGAGAAAAACATTTATCACTAAATGCAGAGTATCAGAAAACTGAGAGCTGAAAAATTGGAAGGGGGAAATCTTATAGCGATTCTCTTTAGAAGATCAGGTGTGAAAAACGAGTAAAGAACATACAACTGAATTCTGTGACATATGACTATAGCGAACTGAGCATACACAAGTACCATAGTTCCAGCTTTAAGAAGGGGATAGTCTTGCAGATGACAAAAAATATACAGACATGAACTGAATAAGAGAAATTAGACATACTGCTCAATTAGTGAAAACATGCTATCTCTCTTATTTTTGAAGTCTTAAAAAATATTCCATCCAGTCAGACCTGGTTCAAATGTAAGTATCTTTTAGACTTTCTCTTCTTTCATGATTTCTATGCTGTTCAAAGGAGTTGTTTCTTTTACTGTATGTTTCACAAAAAAGAACATCTGAAGCATGTCTTTATATATAGAAATAGATGTATTCACAAATCTAAACAAGGACAGCACAACTAAGAAGAAGTACAGAAGGGCATACGCCTTGCTTGCCAGGAAGAACAACAACCATTAAAAATATCCCATGTCTTCTCTTACCAATGCCATGAGCTCCTGACTTGCATGTGTAATGCAAGATTGTCATATCAGTCAAGCCATCTCTGTCATTTACATTGCAGCCTCTCTTGATGATCTAAGATGATAAAAGACCATTATCACTCTGATTCAGTGACATAATGCATCTTGACTTCAACCAAGTAAAAAGTTCCACATGATGTTTGGTACACATTTCATCTTCATAAGTCATCCAACCACTGGTATCACAGTTCCCAGCCATAAAAGCATAGAAAACACCACATTGTTTTGAATGCAGAATAGGTATAATTATATATCAACCCAAGTCCAATTCTTTTTTTTTTTTAATGACGTATACTAAGAAAATCTTCATAAAGAAATCTCACCTCCTTTCCAATGACATCAATATTCTGTTGAACTTGAGGGACCCATTGTCTTAATATGGCAAATAGCTCTGAGACAGATGTTTTAGGATTGAAAAGAATGTCCTGGCATGCTGGATCATTAGGGTCAAAAAAGGAAAATTCTGTGGGAACACAAAGGATAGAGGCACAGTTTTGAAAAAAAATATATTCCAATGGAATGTGGAGAGAAAGAAAACAAACATTTGTGAACTCCAAATTCACATTCTATATAAACAGTCAGGAAGACTCTAACATGGTAGGAAATTCTTCTTGCTACAAGTTGCCTCATTCACAAAATTATTTAGAAGGTTGAAAGGACAGTCTACCATATGGAGCCCTCTGATGCTTTCCCACAGCATCCTCTATATCATTTTTCATACCAGAAAAAAACATTGAAAAGTGAAATGCAATGACTGCCAAATGTTTCTTGACTGGTAATTAAGACCCAATGGCCAGTAACAGACATGTGTAGCTTATACTGATGTTCAGTGGAAATTTGAAATGTGAATATTTGCTGATGGAAGCAGGAGAAGCAGATGTTACATGTCACACACACACACATATACACCCCTCGGAACAAATCTTGACAAGAAACCCCCATAATAGGTTCTCCTTAGGCTCTAACTAAGTCTGAAACAACTTGAAGGTATGCAACAATAAAAAAGGATTTAACACCAGTAATTTAGCCTGCTTTTAGTGGGCTGCTTCAAGGAATTACATGGAATATGCAGCTTAGTACACACAGAGATCTGGGTACCAAACCTGTAAAGGTTATATTCCATTAAGTCAAAGTTTAGGTAAACAAGACTATAGTAGACATATTGGAGAGGAAGAAACTAATACACTAGCACACACAAAAATCACCATATGTAACACAGAGTCATTAACATCAGAAATTGTCTCTCCCCAGAAATCTGAGTTTTCCTAATTACCATAAGCTGTCTTACAAACAAGTTGCACATTTTGCAAGCTATTCAGAATCTACAAAGTTTTACACAAGAAATAAACAGCAGCAATTCTCAACATCTTAGCTGTGTATGTTGTCAACTAGGGACATGTAATGATATAGTTTGAATAAAACCCTATTGATGTATACAACTGTCAGATTGGATAAACAGATCAATTTATTGGCACTAAGAGAATTATACAGTTAGAGGTACTTTTATTTATAGTATAATTAAATATGCTTAGTGACTGCACAGTTAGGTCAGGCATCAGAATGACTATTAACAAATAAAGTTTGAAAGCTAACCATCCTCATCCCTGGTCATGCAAGGAAGATTTTTCTAATTAAGTGGATTAGTTCTGACAATTGTTTTCTTCCCAGCTTGAAGCACAATGTCACAAGCACCTAAGTCACCAAAGAAAGAAAAAGAAAGTATGCATGTTCAGAAAAGTGTAAATAAGATAGTTTTCCAACTGAACATCTAAGGAAGCTATCCAGCAAATCAGTAAAGAATCATCCACAATTTACTGAAAATGATAACAAGGGAGACATAGGTAGTTCCAGAGATAGCAATACACAGTCGTTGCTAATTCATATTAAATTTTGTTTGTAAACAAAAAAGGGAGCCAAATTAAACAGTGAGAACAATACCAAAAATAAGCACATTCTAATAGCAAAATTTTGTATTAAATAGATTTCAGCTATTTGTTTTAATTAGTAGTTCTACATTAGAGGAGAGGTTGAATATAAATTAAATCAATAAAATAGGAGCATCTATTTCATAATGATGTAGACCAAGTTGGTAGTTCTAACTTACTGTGAACTTCACTATACAGAACTCTAGAACTGCAGCATCCTGCAATACATATTAGCCGGCAAACGAAACTGTGCAGTGAGCAAAGCAATTTCTATAAAGATGTTTTCAGGCACAATTAAATCCTGTGAAATTACTCCATGTGGGTGTAGGGTGCATCACTTGTATCGCAGAGCTGTCTCAGATGCTGTTAAATTTCAACAGCACTGCAGCAGCAACAGCAACAGAACAAAAAAGATCTAGTTTCCAAAGAAGTATGGGTCACCCAATTAGCACTCATCCATCAACAAAATGGTTCTCTTCTTTTCCTAACAACACCTAAGGGCAATTGTGGAGTAGCAAGTATGACACAATAAATTTAATGTCCAAAACACACAGAGGCTAACACATACAAAGAGAAAAGAAATTACTACTCAAATTAAGAAGAAAGGTAAACAAAGAATTAGAGAGACTATGTAACGAGTTAGGAGAGAGGAGGGACGATTTATTCTTTATTACTCTTAATGGTGCCACCAATGTGTGATGTGAGGTATTATTGGGAGATATGGCACACTGGACGCAGAATTAATGGAGGTGAGGCAGTCTTCAAACAAAAGAGAACAAGTTTATTGAGCACAAAGCGTGTGGTTGCAAGTTGTAACTTTTCTTATAGAACTCAGAATAATGCTTGGTTAGATGAATGTTACACTTTTTCAGGTTATACAGTATCTTCCTGAGGTGAAGCACTTATTACAGAACAAAGTTCCAATACAGGGATGTCTCCCTTATCTGATCCTCCCTTGATCAGATACTTAATAAGCTTATTCTTTAGCCTTTCTTTAGACTAACGGAATACTGGTTATGTTTCCCTTATCAGACTCTCTAGGCTAAGAAACTTCCAGTAGCTTAATCTGGCTTTCCAAAGCCTCGAAACTTTGCTTCACAATTCACTCTTTTACAGCTATAACCTCCTAATCTTTCCTCTACCAATTCCTCACCCTCAAATCTTAACTCCTGACTGCTCACTCCTCTAACCCTAAACCCTAACTCTGACTGAACATAAACTGTCGTTTTTCAAACTCTCCCCTCTAAGCTCCTCCCACTTCTCTACAGCATCGTCTCCATGGTAACACACTCCTCTCAGCTAGGCCGCTCCAGCATTAGTGCCACCAATCCAAACACAAATACAGTTAAAATCATATAATTTATAATCAACTTCTTTACAGACTACTTAGGAAAAATGTTAAGACATTAAAAAAGAAAGTTTAGAGGGCACTCTACAACCAACCCAAACCTTCACAACAATCTACTATAGCAGCTAAATTAAGCAAATACATGAACAGATGCAGGAAATAACTGACTATATTAACTTCACTCACCCCTCTCTAAAAGCACTATGATTGTAGATTTGTGGCAGATTGAAAATGAGTAAAGCCTAGTTTCACTCCACAACATACCACTTGGTATCTTCCCCATACATATATGTTGAAAACACATTTTCTTGCTTTCTTCCACTTGTTTTGATACCTGAATATCCAGAGCAGTACAAAATACCTTAGAATGTATCACTCTGGTCCATCTGAAACAAACCAATGTAATTCAATCTGGAACTGAAACAAATTGTTTTAATAGGATTGACTGACTTCTGAATTTAGTCAAATACCCCAGCCATAGATTTATAGAGTAGTGGGTAGTCAAGCTCCACGGCACCAAGTATTGGAGTAGGTGATTTGAAGAATTGCTGCAATGTTCATAATAACCTATTTTTTTACAGCTGAAAGAATGCACATCATCTGGAAAAGCACAGCCATTTATCGTACATCATCTTGGTTACTGCACTTTAAAGGACAGACTGTTTACAGAGCTGTCTCAAGCTGCATTTCACCTTCAAAAAATCCTTTCTTCTTTGAGGGCTTAAAGAGGAAGAGAACAGCTAGTTATTTTTTAAAAAAAATATATCAACCTTGTGACAGTCAATGATTATCAGCAAAACATAAGTTATGTGTTGGAGAAAAGGTAAGATTGGGGAGAAGTTAAAAGATAATCATTCAAGCAATCTGTACTCAACTGAGATAAAGTTTGCTATTTAAAGCTCTTCTACAATGCCATATAAAATCCAGATTATTTGCCTTGAACTAGATTATATGGCAGTGTAGACTCATATAATCCAGTTCAAATCAGATAATGTAAATTATCTTCTTTGAAAATCTGGATTATATAGCAGTGTAGAAGGAGTCTAAGATTATGGTTCCAGGGAACTTTGCTCGCATCTATTAGGCTAAAGCAGGGAGACACAGTCTGAAGACTATGGCTTAAAGTGGGGATGTCCCTGATCCAAATGATGGATATATGGAGGGCAAACCTGCTTCTACTGCATCACACAGGAAGATACATGTTTCTGAATCAACCAGCACATCCTTGTACTACAATCCTTTTATTATTCATACATCTTTTGCTCTAACACAATGTGATGCATGAATACTACATGGATTTTGGTTCTATTTGCACTGTTTCTTTGATGTGAAAATGCAAGGACAGGAAAAAGTGGAGGGAAACAGATGTGACCAAGATTGTCACACAGAAGACATCAGTGGCTGGTGCCTATGAAGACTGTATCCTTACAAACTTTGAAAACCTAGGAAATGAAAGGGCTGGGTTGGAAAGGACAGAAATCAAGACAGCTAAAGCTATTTTTAGAAGGAATGAAAACTAAACGCTTCACTTAATCAAGGGATAGAAGTTGAAGGTCAGGTGTCTATTTTCGCCAAAGCTATCATCAAGCTGTATTTTGTGAAAGGATGAAAACGACGATCAACAGAACCAGACTGCAGCAATTTTATTCACGTCCATTCATACATATGTGAATAGACACAAACATACCAAGTATCCAATACTTCCCCATCACTGACAGAAGGCACCTTGATCCAATAGATCAAAACGTTTTCCATCAGAGGAGGGAATCAACTAGATGTAGCCAAGAAACTTGAAAACAAAACAATGGTGTTGCGGCAAGGAAGTTGTATGCTTCCTGTAGCCAGCCCAATTAGCAATCTGCAGCTCTTTGAACCCATTGACATTCTCAAACATGTACAGCATGTTACTGTTATCTAACTGGGATGGAATTAAGGCATGGATCACCATGGGCAGATCTGACTTCTCAAAGAATGGGTACAGCTGGTGCGCAAGCTTCAACTGTGTAAATATTAGGGATGTGTGATCCATTAAAAAACTGGCTTTTCAGTTCCAAAGTTTTTCTAAAGTATAGTTAGTGAAAAAATTGTTACTATAACAAGGGTAACGAAATTTAATTATTATTTCGTTATAATAATTGCACATTACTATAATTGGGGAAACTTCAAAGCTCCTTTCTCCCTCATTTTTACAGATATTGGGGTGGAACTAGCTACAAAGGTAGAACACATTTACCATGATTAGCCCACCAAATTTCAGAATGCTTCACTTATCCACAGAGTTTTGGGGAATTTTCCAAGTTTTTATAAACAGCATTTTTTAAATAATGAAGAAAATCTACTCCGGGAACTTTGTGTTTGCGCCAAAAACTTTACTAATTGGGTAGATAGTATACTGCAGCAAAATGTGTTATAACATGATGTCTGTAGCGCAAAGACATAGTTTTTGTAGTTTAATAAATTGTCATGTGTTTATTATAGAATCAATTAGGAAATGACATTTATGACCCAGGAACAAAAATCATAGTGTAGAATATTACATTTATTGGAACTCTGGCTGGCTACAGAGGGGAAATCTCTCTGATGCTGAGCAGT
Source organism: Anolis sagrei (assembly GCF_037176765.1). Lineage (NCBI taxonomy): Eukaryota > Metazoa > Chordata > Lepidosauria > Squamata > Anolidae > Anolis > Anolis sagrei. Next base: position 42,509,282 of record NC_090021.1, read on the forward strand.
GTACTGCATTCTGGGAAATGTAGTTTAGACAGGGCCTTTTGAATTCTGTAGCATAGGGCTCCTCCCTTCCTAAACTATATTTCCCAGACTTCTGTTCCCAGCAAACACTGCTCCCTCTTTTCCCCGCTCCTTAAGGCGAGATCCCATTAATTTACAGAGGAAATGCAAGGCACTAAGACAGTCTTTTTGGCTTCGCTTTCAGCTTTGCTTTCTTGCACTAAATATGAAACTGATTTTGAGAAGTAAAACAAAAAACTATGTGGTAAATTTTTATTCTTAAATTTTTGGCGTGGACCATGCCCACGTATCGGATATCGCCACATAAGTACGAATTTTACAAATCTGATATGACTTACGAAGGCTAGCAAACAAATGCACACCTCTAGTAAATACACTTCTAGCTACTGCCAAAAACTAATCTTACAACCTCAGAGTTGAATTCAGGAGCAAACGCAAGTTATAAACTGTGGGGATGTAACCCCCACCCAGAATAGGCTGAATCTCTATTTCATCATTTGCCTTTTAACTGGTCAGGAGCCCCTCTATCTTTTCTCAGAGTTTCAATTTGTTTTCGATCTTCCAGATCTTTACTGAGGGCAAGGACCAGTTTGGCACCAAAACAGCTTCCTTGACTTATAGCTGAGAATAGCAATAGTGTTTGTGCCAAATGGCCACAACCACTAAACAATTCAGTTTAAACCACTGCAACTTTACATCACAAATGAAGCTTCTCATTTCCAAATATTTCCAAACTCCAACCATTATCCTGATTTTTTCATTATCTTTGCTTGGCAATTCAGTAGTCCTGTTTTTGTTTGTGAAAACTCATTTAAGGCATGAATGTATCACCTCTCAATCCAGGGTCCCCAAAGTGAAGTACATTAGGTACAAATATTTGAAAACATTAAATACATCACTGAAAACAATAAACTGAAATTCTTATTTAAAAATCATTTTAACTCCACAATTTACAAACTAAAAAAAGTCAGAGCTGCCACATCTAGTTTGAAAAACCAAAGGCTATGTGAAAATAACACAGCATTTTACATTCTGCTACCAACCTAGAAGGGTTGGAGGCAGACTGGCCTCCCTTGCAAAGGAATTCCAAAGCTGAGGTGCTGCAAATCCCCCAGACTAGCTACACTTGAGATTTTGGAACAATTGTTTGAAGATTTTTTTAAGGTATTTTATGAACATGGATATGAATTCTGGATCCTTTCCTGAGACTTTAGCTCCTTCTCTAGAAGTTAAGGATATAGCATCACTCAACAGGAATGGGCCCAGCTAATGCAACTAGCATTTTTCATGCTCATGTAGATAATGTTCATTTTCAGTAAGTATGAAAACAATATAAACTAAAATAAACTCTACACACTCATCCATTGCTATCTATTTTGCTTTCACACACCTTTTACAAGGTCCTACAAAACATAATAGATTGATTGACAGGGGAACAATCTCACTTATCACATGTCAAAATATTGCTCTTTTAGTGCTGAAAAAATGAAGCTTATATACACCAGTCTGTTACAACATCTGAATCATGCAAGCTTTATTTGCATAAAGCAATTGACTGAGAAAGGCTCTTAAGCTACTTATGTTTTACAGCTCTTATTATACAATTATTTGACATATTTTAGGGAAGAGAGACAGGTGTGGTACTTCAGTTGATTTCACCCTCCTTTCCAGATCCATGCATCTTCATTGACTCAACATCTTCAAAACAGTACTGCAAATTCTCTGTTTACAGCTATACTTACCACATTCAGAAGGCATTGGTGCTGCAGACACGGAATAGGTAACTGGATCTTCAGAGCCAGGAATAAAATACTGGTATCGTGTAGTCAATAACTCTCCTTCTATGGGAGGGTCAGGAAGATCCTCTATGGTCATTGTCTACAAAGCCACCTTTAAGAAATAAATCAAATAAAAAATCTCAAAAAGTGAAGACAGTATAATATATTTTAGTGGACTTTACATAAACTTCTCTTTTCACATACACAAACACACAAGAGTTTAGCCTCTGAAGATTTTCTAGCAAAATAATACTGCTATTACTTTATAATACACTGGGAATTAATTAAGAGACTCAACTGATTTGGAAATCCCTCTAACCTCAGAAGTTATTTTGATACTTTATGATGTTACAATTGTGACAGAGCATTTGGGATGAAATTCAAAACGAGACCAAAAAACGGAATCAAAAAATCAAAGTTCTCCTAGCACAAACAAGTTCAAAGCAGGAGTACCTACTAAAGGAATCAAATCCTGTAACAAGAATGTGGTAGATTTTAACAGGACTTGGATGTTCAGCAGAACTTCTCTTTGTTACTGTCTGTTTGTCTGCTTGGTTTGCAGATATGTCCATCACTCCACAATGGTGGGAGCATGGAAGTCCTCTACCTCTTTACTGGAGTCAACTCCTCCTTATCCAACATTCAAATGTGAAGTCAAATTAATCCATGTAGTGCCAAAACATTTTTTTAAACTTAATCATTCTCAGTGTTGCAGTACATTGGTCCCATAGTTCCTGAATATTCAATGTTTAAATGTCAATTCAACATGAACACACACACACAATAGGGTACTTTCTGAAAAGTGCCACTTTCCTCCATTGCATCAAGGACACTCTACTATAACAAAGAAGCCTGAAATTACAACTGGATGGAAAACCACCTGAAAACCCATCATAAGAGTTTTGCAAGAGGACAGCTGGACTCGAGGGTTTTTACAAGATATCGTAACAGAAAAGAATAAAATTCTATATATGAACATTCTTTACATAATTCAGTTAAAAATAGTATTTTTCCTAAGCACATTTGCAGGTTTTTACAAATTTTTTTCTTAAATATGGTTGGTAATTTTTGCCATTTTATATATTCACCTAGGTTGAACCTTGTGGGAGAAGGGTGGGGTAGAAATGAAGGAAATAATAAATAAATATATATTGTAAGATTCATAAGATAATCTGATTTTCTGTGTAAGTGAAATAGCAGAGGGTCTGTTTCTACATGTTGCTAACTTCAAACTTCAAGTTCATAACTTCAAAAATCTGGAAAGATTCTTTTTAACATGATACAGTACTTCTAGCCAATTCAGTTCCCCATAGTACTCTGAAACATTTGCATAATATATTTGGGTCAGGGCTCCCATGTAGTGTGTTGAAGGACTTAACTTTTTACTTAAAAATGTGTGCATATGATAATTAGCTATATACAGTATGAGTATCCTGCATCCAAAATGCTTGGGATCAGATATTGTTTTTGAGGTTTTTTAAATTTTGGAATACCTTTATTTGTATATATGTAAATATACCTTGGAGGCAGAACACGAGTCTAAACACAAAATTCATTTATGTTCCATGTACATAGCCTAAAGATAATGCTATATATAATATTTTTAATAATTTTGTAAATCTATATCTATATCTATATATATAATAAAAGTCAAAACTTGTATGCGGCGGATGTGTGGCGGTGTATGTGCCGGCTTTCTGATTGGCCAGCCTGAAAGTTCCACGATTCTGATTGGCTGCTGCTGTGGTGCTATTTGCATATGGTCCCTGATTGGCCTGCTTCAACAGGAGCCCCTGGTGGAGAAAAGGGTTCATGACAGGAATGGGGACATGACAGAAGGAAATTTGCATTTGGTCTCTGATTGGCCAGCCTCAATTCCAAGATTCTGAATGGCTGCCGCAGTGGTGCTATTTGCATATGCTCCCTGATTGGCCTGCTTCAACAGGAGCCCCTGGTGGAGAAAAGGGTTCATGACAGAAACAGGGACATGACAGAAGGAAATTTGCATTTGGTCTCTGATTGGCCAACCTCAATTCCAAGGTTCCGAGATGACAAAGAGGAAAGGAAAAGGCCAGGGGAGGCTGGGACAGAAAATTACCAATACAGAGCCCACAAGACCCACTCGACATCCTACTGCAGTTTGGAGGAGGATGAACCATGGATGATGGGACTTACAGTCCCATCACTCACATTCTGAGACTGCTGTTAACCTCATCCAATGACTGATCAGGACCAAACTTGGCACATAGACCTCTCATGACCCACTTTACGTCCTGGTGTTTTGGCCAGGGATGGACCATGGATTATGGGACTTGCAGTATCTTTGCTCAATTCCTGCAACCCTCATCCAATTACCGATAAAGACCAAACTTGGCACACTGAGTCTCCATGATGCACTCTACATCCTGGTGCGGTTTGGGGGAGGATGCACCATGGACGATGGGACTTGCAATACCTGCACTCCCTTCCTGAGACCATTACAACAGTGATGGATCAGGATCACAATTCGCACAGAGAGCCCGCATGACCCACTCTACATCCTGGTGTGGTTTGGAAAAATTTGGAAATGGATGATGGGACTTGCAGTCACTTCCTGAGACCACCAAGACCCTCACCAATGACCGATCAAGACCAAATTTGGCACACAGAGTTCCCATGATGCATTCTACATCCTGGTGCACTTTCAAGGAGGACAGACCATGGATGATGGGACTTCAAGAACCTCCACTCCCTTCCCAAGACTGCTGCAACCCTCATTTAATGTCCGATCAAGACCAAACTTGGCACACAGAGCCCCCATGACCCACTCTACATCTTGATGCTGTTTGGAGGAAGTTTGACCATGGATTATGGGACTTGCAGTACCTTTACTCATTTACTGAAACCACTGCGACCCTAATCCAATGACTGATAAAGACCAAACTTAGCACACAGAGCCCCCATGGATGATGGGACTTCAAGTACCTTCACTCACTTCCTGAAAACAATGCCACCGTCATCCAATGACCAATAAAGACCAAACTTGGCATACAGCAGCGCCATTACCCACTTTCTCTAATAACCCCGGGCAGCGCCGGGTCCCCAAGCTAGTATATAATAAAGAAGAGTGTTTGTATGGGAAGGACAGAGGAATTGTGGAGGGCGGAAGGGGTATGTGGCAGCGTTCTGATTGGCTGCCACTGTGGTGCTATTTGCATATGGTCTCTGATTGGCCAGCTTCAATAGGAGCCCCTGGTGGAGAAGAGGGTTCATGGCAGAAACGGTGCATGACAGAAGGAAATTTGCATATGGTCTCTGATTGGCCAGCCTCAAATCCAACATTCCGAGATGAAAAAGAGAGGAAAGGAAAGGCCAAAGGGGGCTGGGTCAGAACACTCCCAATAAAGACCGAAATAGGCACACAGAGCCCCCATCACCCACAGGACATCCTACTGCAGTTTGGAGGAGGATGAACCATGGATGATGGGACTTGCAGTACCACCACTCACATTCTGAGACCGCTGTTAACCTTATCCAATGACTGATCAGGACCAAACTTCGCACAGAGACCTCTCATGACCCCCTTTACGTCCTGGTGTGGTTTGGCCGGGGATGGACCATGGATTATGGGACTTGCAGTACCATTGCTCAATTCTTCAGACCACTGCAACCCTCATCCAATTACCAATAAATACCAAACTTGGCACACTGAGTCTCCATGACGCATTCTACATCCAAGTGCAGTTTGAAGGAGGATGCACCATGGACGATGGGACTTCCAATACCTGCACTCCCTTCCTAAGACCATTACAATTGCCAACGATGATGGATCAGGACCACAATTTACATAGAGAGCCTGCATGACCCACTCTACATCCTGGTGCGGTTTGGAAGAATTTGACAGTGGATGATGGGACTTGCAGTCACTTCACTCACTTCCTGAGACCACTGAGACCCTCGCCAATGACTCATCAAGACTAAATTGGCACATGGAGCTTCAATGACCCACTCTACATCCTGGAGCAGTTTGGGGGACGACAGACCATGGATGATGGGACTTCAAGCACCTCCACTACCCAAGACTGCTGCAAAACTCATCTAATGGCCAATCAAGACCAATGTTGGCACACAGAGCCCCCATGACCCACTCTACATCCTGCTGCAGTTTTGGAGAAGGGTGGACCATGGATGATGGAACTTCCAGTACCTTCACTCACATCCTGAGACCTCTGCAAACCTCATCCAATGACGGATCAAGACCAAACTTGGCACATAGACCTCTCATGACCCACTTTACGTCCTGGTGTTGTTTGGAAAAATTTGGAGATGGATGATGGGACTTGCAGTACCTTTGCTCACTTCCTGAGACCACTGAGACCCTCGCCAATGACTACTCAAGACTAAACTTGCCACATCGAGCTCCAATGACCCACTCTACATCTTGCTGCAGTTTGGAGGACAGACCATGGATGATGGGACTTCAAGTACCTCCACTCCCTTCCAAAAATTGCTGCAACCCTCTTCTAATGACCAATCAAGACCACACATGGCACACAGAGCCCCCATGATCCACTCTACATTCTGCTGCAGTTTGAAAGGGGATGGACTTTGGATGATGGGACTTGCAGTACCTTCACTCATTTACTGACACCACTGCCACCCTCATCTAATAACTGATAAAGACCAAACTTGGCACACAGAGCCCCCATGACCCACTCTATATCCTGCTGCTGTTTGTAGGAGGATGGGCCATGGATGATGGGACTTCAAGTACCTTCACTCACTTCCTGAAAATAATGCAGCCGTAATCCAAAGACCAATAAAGACCAAACTTGGCATACAGAACCGCCATTACCCACTTTCTCTAATAACCCGGGCAACGCCGGGTCCCCAAGCTAGTTAACTATAAAAAGCAAAGCTGTCAGACATTCTTGTGGGCAATTTTGGATTTTGGGGTATTTAAAATTCCAGATAGGGGGATGCTCAACATGTACATAGGTTTATATCACATTTATGAAAGTTTAAAACATAATTTCATGTATAGCTATGTATAATTTCAGCACATATTTCTGAATGTATACTGGAGAATAAATTTGACAACGATTTTTTGTCTCGTAGAATTGACTAAGATTTTCTTTCACCTAGAATTACCTATATCTTCATGATACATGTGCTCTTTTTCTTCCATATATTTTCAGACTATCCTACTTTCACTCCAGCCAAATTAAAAATAATGAAAAAACCAAAAGGATCTGCCTATTAATCAGAATTACAGCTTGAGTGTATTCCCTAATACAAAAATGAGTAATACTAATAATAAGTTTTAATTTTTACTATTTGACAGTAGCCCTATACTAACAGAACATCTTTCAAATCAGAGTGCAACTTTAGGGATTTTCAAAATTCACAATATAATACAGTAATGTTTACTGGGGAGACTTTTACTAGTAAGAGCAAAGAAATGAAAATAATGAGATTAATTTGTACTATTTTCCTGAAAGATTGTTTACTAGCTTCTTCTATAGATTTTTGGGGCTCTGATTTGCTGTTTTAAATTGTTTATATTACCATAAACCATCCTGATCTCTTAAACTAATTATAACTACAGTAAATCTGCTCTGTTTATCTGTAACATCAGACACACTTGAAAACAATTCATTGGAGACAGATATGATCCCAAAATATAGATAGTGCAAACTTAGTTTTGCTGATTTTATTAATCCACACAGAAGGTACAACAAATGTGGCACCGTTATAAAGAGGAAAAAGGACACTTTATATGTACAGCAGCTGCTAAAAATCATTTCTGCTTCACAGATTAGGACAATGCCTAAGGAAACAACCTCAGTTACCTTGTAAATAAGAAAGGCACTCAGCATCCTGAAAAATGTTATGTAAGTTATAAGTCTATACTTAGTAACCCCATCTGCAACCCACTTTCATGATCATGAAAGCAAGTTCAACAATAAAAAGAAAGGGGAGGAAATTCTTATAATCTAGGTTTTTAAAATTTTCTATCTCAACTACTTGCTCAAAGGAACACAAACCAGCACATGTATAGCAGCGTCTCCTAACAAGCTACATCACAGATATATTGGACTGCAAACTCCCAATACTCTGCCAAGAATCATGCTGGTTGGAGATGATAGGAGTTATAGTACAACACATATGAAGGCTAGCAGAACAGTACATCATTTTTATTATTACTACTATATTTATTTATATCCTGCCTTTCTCCCCATGGGGATTAGCATGTCATTAAAAAAAATCAGAAAAGCATGCAGGAAAACAGCTATTTGTAAACATGTTAACTTACAACAAAAAATGAGGAAGTTAATAGAAGTGAAAATGTTTGAAGAAAATTAGGCCAGTGGTATTTCATCCATAGCTGTGGAAGGCCAATGAAGGGCAACCTAATTTATTATCTATAAAAACTGGGGCACTAAGGTACATCTCTTGAGGAAAAAATTGCTTTGCATTCAATTTCTGTTATTCCATCTAGAAGACATGTAGAACAATGTTAAGTAATTGCTAAAATGAAAGCTTTGTTTTCTCCTTAGCACCTTTAACCTTGATGTATTAACATCTAGGGCAGGACTGCCAAACACCAAGAGCAGTGATTGCCAAATTCTAGTCTTCCGAGTCTTTTGAACTTCAACCCCCAGAAGCCTCAGCAATTATAGCAAAGGTCCAAAACACTGAAAAATACTGATCTAGAAAGCCATACTATTTGTTGATGAGCTGACTGGAATGAACAAGAGAAAGTGATTAGCAAATGTATACCTGAAATGCATAAATTGCATTAAAAAGGGACAGGGCAGTTCCTCAAGTTCTCCTTTTGATGTTTACCATAACAAGGCAGAGTGAAAATGTTACGGACCAGAAAAGCACTAAAAAAATTGGAGGATGGGGAAACCGGCTTCACTGTTTTATTGTGATAATAATAACAATAAAATTTTATTTATATTCTGCTCTATCTCCCTGTAGGGACTCGGGGCAAAATCTTTCTGGGAAAAATATAAATTATGCAATGTTTTCTTTTAGAATATTGAAAACAAATTAATACAAGGTATTCAAATATGTATTCCCCCACCCCATCCCCACACAGTTTTAAATAAAATATTTACAGTACCTCACATTATCAAAACGTCTGGTCATGATTTCCTAGTCTACTTTTTTGGGAATTAGCATTTCATGTTCTTTTGGCACTATGGAGAGCTAGGAAAGACATTTTCTTACAAATGTTAATGGTTTCTGCTGTATTTATTTAATTACTAGATTGGGGACCCGGCGCTGCCCGGGTTATTTGAGAAAGGAATTGTGTATCAAGGTTGGTCTTTATCAGTTATTTATATGGCTCGCAATGGTCTCAGGAAGTTAGTGAAGGTACTGTGAGTCCCATCATCTATGGTCCATCCTCCTGCAAACTGCTCCAGGATGGAGAGTTGGTCATGGGAGCTCTGCGTGCCAAGTTTGGTCTTGATTGCTCATTAGATGAGTGGTGCAGAAGTCTTGGGAAGTGAGTGGAGTTACTTGAAGTCCCATCATCCATACTCTGTTCTCCCCCAAACCTCACCAGAATATTGAGTTGGCCATGGGGACTTTCTGTGCCAAGTTTGGTCTTTATTGGTATTTGGATGAGTGTCACTGTGGTTTCAGGAAGTGTGTGAAGGTACTGCAAGTCCCATCATCCATCGTCTGTCCTCCTCCAAACAGCATTGGGATGTAGAGTGGGTCATGAGGGCTCTGTGTGCCAAGTTTCGTCCTTTCGGTTATCAGATGAGGGTTGCAGCCATCTTGGGAAGGGAGTGGAGGTCCTTGAAGTCCCATCATCCACGGTCTGTCCTCCTTGAAAGTGCACCAGGATGTAGAGTGGGTCATGGGGGCCCTGTGTGCCAAGTTTCGTCTTGATCAGTCATTGGCGAGGGTCTCAGTGGTCTCAGGAAGTGAGTGAAGTGACTGCAAGTCCCATCATCCATTGTCAAATTCTTCTAAAATGCACCAGGATGTAGAGTGGGTCATGCGAACTCTTTGTGTAAATTGTGGTCCTGATCCATCATTGTTGGCAGTTGTAATGGTCTTAGGAAGGGAGTGCAGGTATTGCAAGTCCCATAATCCATGGTCCATCCCCGGCCAAACTACACCAAGATGTAAAGTGGGTCATGAGAGGTCTATATGCCAAGTTTGGTCCTGATCAGTCATTGGATGAGGTTAACAGCTGTTGTGGTTCCGCACCAACTTGATGGGAATGATGGGAATGGGAGTGAGGAGCGTGCAGATGGGATTGAGAATAGTGCAGATGTGGGCTCTCAGCTTTCTTCCCATGAATTTAGAGGCAGGCGATTTAGAGACAGGTCTGTGTCTTCAATGTCTTCACAAGATCGGAATGTGGGTGATAAGACAGTTCCTGGGAAGCAAGGTCAGACGGTCGGTGGGATGCAAGGCCGCGCAGGACAGGTGGTGCGAAGGAGTGCGCGGCTGGCAGAGAAGTGTTGACTTCATCTGTGGGAAAACTGCTCGTAAAGGCTTGATTGATGTTTGCTGTTTTGCTGTGAAACGTATAAGTAATTTTCCTGGACAGGGATCCTGTGTTAGTTCAACGTTGCAATATGGCTTGCAGTAACCCAGCTCGGGGCTAGAGATTTAGCAACGGCCTGCTTCGTGTAACCTTAAGCTGCTTCCTGGTTTGGGGCTTCTTGTTTTGCTTCATGTCTTCTGCTTAAACTTCCAAGGAATATATTGGACTTTTTACTTTGTAACCACTGAATCTTTTACTGCTTTTACTTTGATTGTTTCAATAAACCTTTTACTTCTCAAGATTGGCTGGTTTTGTCAGAGAAAGCAAGGTGAATCTATTCTGAGGCACAACAGTAGCGGTCTCAGAATGAGAGTGATGGTACTGCAAGTCCCATCATGCATGGTTCATCCTCCTCCAAACTGTAGTAGGATGTAGAGTGGGTCATGGGTGCTCTGTGTGCCAAGTATGGTCTGTATTGGTAATTTTCTGACTCAGCCCCTGGCCTTTTCCTTTCCTCTCTTTGTCATCTCGGAATCTTGGAATTGAGGCTGGCCAATCAGAGACCATATGCAAATTTCCTTCTCTCATGTCTCCGTTTCTGTCATGAACCCTTTTCTCCACCAGGGGCTCCTGTAAAGCTGGCCAATCAGAGACCATATGCAAATAGCACCACAGCGGCAGCCAATCAGAATCTTGGAACTTTCAGGCTGGCCAATCAGAATGCTGGCACATACACCGCCATACCGCCACACATTTGTCCACCGCATACAACCTTTGACTTTTATTATATGTATAGATAGATAGATAGATTTGCTTACTTCTCACAAACAGGCAAAACTAACAGGGCTTCTTATTGTTCAGTTGTCACTTATAGTACAGGATCTTAGTAGCTCCATTCGTTTAAAATAGGTAAAAAGTAAATTCAACTTGTAATTCTCTTCTGAATAAATTATATTTTGCGTATGTCCGACATAATACTTTTATGCTAAACCATGTCATAATGTGACTTTCAACCTGGAAAAAGTGCTAATACTGCATTTTTTAAAATTTCCCCCCAAATGTCTGTGTTGTTGGGGATTTGGGGGGGGGGGGGGGGGAGTGCCTACAAGTTTCCAAAACATAACATTTTCCTATTATAAATCTACTACTCAAAATCTCAAATCTTCCAACCATCCCTCAACTGTTTGGCAAGGAAGGCTAGGAGCAGGAAATCTAATTTCTGACTAAAATTTGAATGAAAAATTTGATGACCGATATGATAATAATACTTGCGAAGAAAAATGTGATATATTAACAGTTGGGAGAACTTGCATCAGCATGTTGTTTCCCAAAAAATGATCAGGTTGGAATTTGACCTTTTTGGCCTGTCACATTTTTAAAGGGACTGCATCACTTTGGACCTGTGGGAAAGGCTATATATACTCTTGCTTGACAGGTTAAAATGATGTTTCCATTCTTTCCCCTTCTCCTACCCTTTGGTGAGGCACAAGTAATATTTGGCAGAGATAGCTAAAGATCTTGCAAAACTACAACTCCCACAATTTCATAGTACTGATCCATGAAAGTTGATGTCCTGCCAAACTGTATTCATTCTACAGTGTAGATGCAACCTAAATGGATCTTCTCAACCTAGCTGGATTTGATCCCCATCATTTGTAGATTACAAACAAGGCCAGCCAAAGACATTTTAGCTAACTAAGGCTTGAGAAGATGGCAGCTTCACCACATTCATCTGTGTACTTCGTCTTACCTACTAACCTCAGGGCAGCAGGCTAGTTTGGGTAATTCTAGACAAACTGTCACACATGTAACTGGCTCCTCACAGCAACAGTTTGAAGCCTCTGTGCTCACCTCAAGGACCCAAACAAGAGCAGAGAGAAAAGTGTAGGGGGTGAGGAGTTAGGAGGGAGCCCTCCTCCTTTTCCCCCTCCATCTCTCCCTCCCCCAAGGAACCCTTAGGTGTGCGCCCCTCCAGAGGCTGTAACTTTCCAGTTCCTCTTTTTCTCCTCTCACTCTTCAATACAATTTTTCATCGGTGCAAGTTGTAAAAGGCACTACCATTTGTCCCCATATGTCCCGGAGAGGAACCAGAAGGGAATTCTGAAGCTTTCCAACAGACCGCACAACCTCTGAGGATGCCTAACATAGATGCAGGCGAAACGTCATGAGAGAATGCTTCTGCAACATGGCCATACCACACGAAAAACTCACAGCAACCCAATTCAAAACCCTTTATCAGTAAATGCACCCCCACCATTGCTGGAAAAGGAATCTGAGGGGAAATATTATAATATAATGGTATAGTATAATATAGTAATATCTAATACTCATACTGTATTATGCTAATAATATGATAGATAGATAGATAGATAGATAGATATATGGTAAGCTGCTTTGAGTCCCCTTCGGGGTGCCGTAAATAAATAAACAGTGTTTTCTGCAGAATAGTAATCCAAGTCTGTTTAATAGGCCTGGGTAACAACGGAAAAATTTGTTTCTAAAATCGATTTGTATTTGGGGGGTTTTTTTGTTTCGATATTTAAAATAATTACAAAATTTTCCTTTTAAAAAGTTCGATATTTACGAAATTTCGTAAATGGTAAAAAATTAACGAATCAATTTCCGGAACAATAACGAATCGATTCATTAATGGCGGACGCGACCGCGAAATACGCTAAAAAACCTCCAAAACCTTCTGAAGCTTCCCTCTCCCTCTGTTGTTGACTGTTGGTGTGATATTATAATTTTTTTTCACTAATTAAACCATAAAACTGGCCCAGACATGCGGAAATAATAACGAAACAACCTCAAAACAATAACGAAACGAATACAATATCGAAATACGAAGCATTTACAAAATGTTTTTGAAAATTCGTTTTTTTTAATAATTGCTCCAGAATGGTTCGTTATCGTTTTGTAATTGAAAAAATTAACGAATTATTAATGAATTACGAATTAACGAAACGAAACCGCCCAGCCCTACTGTTTAATAGTTATGAGGAAAAAAAGCCAAACTATTAAGATTGTATCAACATGCTACTGAATGCAATACAAGCTACACCAGCCAGAAAGCCAACTTCCCAGTGCAAAAGTTTCAACCTCCTAATATTTCAAGAGTCCAATGAATGTATCACATCTGAATCACTTTGAGTATTAAATGGCACTTATATTTACCCCCTGCTTACAGTCCTTCAGGTAAACATGAGATGATAACTGCATGCAAACTAGAGAAGGCTGTGTGTGGCATAGACTAATATAATGTTCAAAATTTGTTACAGGAAGCATTAATAAACTTCCCAGTGATCACATAGGAAAAGCTCCCCCTTCCAGTCATGAATGTGCAATATTTCTGGATATCAGAAATCACATCAGATTCGAACTATGCAACTGTTATCTTACTGGGTTGCTGTGAGTTTTCCTGGCTGTATGGTCATTTCCAGAAGCATTATCTCCTGACATATCATCCACATCTATGAGAGGCATCCTTAGAGCTTGTGAGATCTGCTGAGAACTGGGCAAGTGAGGTTTATATATCTATGGAATGTCCATTGTAGGAGAATGTCCTGGAGATTCTACACATATATAAACCTCACACCTAGTTTCCAACAGAAGAAACTCTGAGGATGCCTGCCATAGATGTGGGCAAGATGTCAGGAGAAAATGCTTCTGGAACATGGCCATACAACCCAGAAAACTCAACACCCAGTGATTCCGACCATAAAAGCCTTCAACAACAGTAGTCTTACTGTTTCTGATGTATAAGTAAACTTTGAAGAAATACTAGCATAAAGTATGGGGTAAAAGGGATCAGCCACTCATGATGTCTGTATAAGGGACACTACCTGATTATTCCCTGAAAAAGGAGAATAATTGATGGCAAACAGTATGCAAGCAATATCTCAACTTCAACTCATATATACCTTGCTCATATTAAAAGCTATTATTGCATCTTTGCTGGGAGTTTTTAAATAAATGGCAACATTTCAATCAAATCAGTACAGAAGGGGGGGGGGGCTTTATGATCTGCAGCCTGTGTCGAGGCCTTGTCAATGAGCAGACACGTTTTCACAAAAACAAAACTAAAGGAGAGATGTGGCTACAAATTGGCTGATGCTAAGCATCTGAAACTCACAAGGCTTTAAAAGGTGAACACTCACACAACTGCAAATGTGACAAAAACACAATGACGAGCAATGACCTCCTTCAGAACACAGTAGGACACTCTCTCCCTAATGCTGCATGCTCAATTGGGGCAAGGAAAAAAACTCAAATACAGTTGGTCCTCCATATCCACAGATCATGCACCAAGAATACAACAATCCACAGCTTCAAGATACCCCTTTCCCGCCCACCAAAAATATCCCCAAAACTTGATTTTGCCATTATATAGGGTGGGCCAACAGTCTTAAAGAGGTTTCAATATTTATTTATTTATTTATGACATTTATATGCTGCCCTTTTCACCCCAATGGGGACTCAAAGCAGCTTACAAGTAATATGTAAATACAATATATTGTATTATAACCATAGAACAATATTAGTATTATATATTACTATACTGTACTATAATAATAATAATAATAATAATAAACTTTATTTGGACCCGGCCACCATCTCCCCAATGGGGACTCAGAGCGGCTTACATGGGGCCAATTACAATAAAGAATACCAAAACACAACCCAAAACACAACAATAAACAACATCATGATTACATAAAACATATGAATACATAACAGTATAAGAATTACAATAGACACAGGCACAGAAACAATGGGCGGGCTGCATGTAATGGTTAAAAAACAAACTAAATAAAAACTCAGACAAGATAAAAGAGAGAAGCAGATAATATGCGGAGTAGTACCATTATACTCTAATATTGTTAATAATATTACATGTAATATGAAATATATAATCATAATATTGTATTATTATTATTGGTAGTAGTATATTGTATTATATTATATTATATTATCAATACTTATAACTCTGTGAGAAATTAAACCTGCAAATCAGGCCTGGGCAAACTGGGGCCTTCCAGGAGTTTTGGACTGCAACTCCCACCATTCCTAACAGCCTCAGGCCCTTTCCTTATGCGGCCGAGGGGGAAAAGAAAAGGGCCTGAGGCTGTTGGGAATGGTGGGAGTTGCAGTCCAAAACACCTGGAAGGCCCCAGTTTGCCCAGGCCTGTTGTAAAGGGTGCCCAAAAGGCCCTTCCTTCCCTAAGCCAGCCCGGCTCCACGTGCTCCTACCACCTCCCAAGCCCCGCCCCCTGACGCCACAAAGGGGGGCTCACGCGGCCCCCTCCCCCTCTTAATTAAACGGCCCTCTTCCCGCCTTGGCTTCCCTCGGATATCCTTCCTCGCCGCCAAAGCGAAAGCTGAAGAGGACGAGAAGGCAACGGCAGCCCTTTTCCCCCTGCCAGTGACCCCACTCTGCCTTTACCTGCCCTCTCCGCCCGCGGAGGATCTCTAACTGAGGGAGAACGGGCACCGCTCCTTCCTTCCCTCCCTCCTTCCTTCCAGGTGCCTCGTCGGCTCTCCCACTCGCCTCTTAGCCCCGCCCCCAATCGCCTCCGTCCATCAACCGGCCCGCTGTCCAATCCAAGGACGGCAAGCCGCGTTAAGCCCCGCCCTTTGTTTCCTTTAACCAATCCTGGGCGAGCATAGTCCCGCCCCTTATGCAAAACGACTGAGGGTCCTCTGCCCCCGCACCGAGTGGGCCCTTCTTGCCTCTGGGGAGACGTTATTTCAGTTGATCGTCGCCTCGGAAACGGCGCGGTTGGAGCGCCTGGTGACGTCACCGGGGGAAAACCAGGATTGGCATTCCTGAAGCAATCTCAGAGCGGTTTGGTACTGCTTCAACTGCCATGGCGACATTATACTACGAAGCCTCGGGATTTGTAGTTTATTAGGGCGTCAGAGCTTTCTAACAGGGAAAAATGAGTAATGTCAAAATGAAGTTCAACAGTGATAAATGCAAGATACTCCACTTAGGTAGAAAAAAACGAAATGCAAAGATACGGAATGGGGGGTGCCTGGCTGGAGAGCAGTACGTGTGAAAAAGATCTTGGGGTCCTCGTGGACAACAAGTTAAACATGAACCAACAATGTGATGCGGTGGCAAAAAAGTCAATGGGATTTTGGCCTGTATCAAGAGGAGCATAGTGTCTAGATCCTGGGAAGTCATGCTACCCCTCTGTTCTGCTCTGGTTAGACCTCACCCGGAATATTGTGTCCAATTCTGGGCACCACAATTGAAGAGAGATATTGACAAGCTGGAATGTGTCCAGAGGAGGGCGACTAAAATGATCAAGCGTCTGGCGAACAAGCCCTATGAGGAGCGGCTTAAAGAGCTGGGCATGTTTAGCCTGAAGAAGAGAAGGCTGAGAGGAGATATGATAGCCATGTATAAATATCTCAG
Source organism: Anolis sagrei (assembly GCF_037176765.1). Classification (NCBI taxonomy): domain Eukaryota; kingdom Metazoa; phylum Chordata; class Lepidosauria; order Squamata; family Anolidae; genus Anolis; species Anolis sagrei. Next base: position 42,525,996 of record NC_090021.1, read on the forward strand.
ATTAGGAATCTCCAATACCAAGTCCTAGAAGCACTTTAGTAGAACTAAGATTGCTGCACACTGCACTTACTTTATAATCCTACATATCTCCTGCCACATCAGCACTTTTAATCTTGTACCCATTACTCTGGCCCGGCCCAGTTTTATAGTGTCTGGATGTATTGTTTATGTTTGTTGTTATACTGCTTAACTGTTTTTAATTTGCTTTAGGTATTGTATTGTTGTATTGTGTTTTGAGGCCTTGGCGTATGTAAGCCGCATCGAGTCCTTCGGGAGATGCTAGCGGGGTACAAATAAAGTAATAATAATAATAATAATATGTGAGAGGAAGTCACAGGGAGGAGGGAGCAAGCTTGATTTCTGCTTCCCTGGAGACTAGGACGCGGAACAATGGCTTCAAACTATAAGAAAGGAGATTCCATCTGAACATGAGGAAGAACTTCCTGACTGAGAGCTGTTCAGCAGTGGAACTCTCTGCCATGGAGTGTGGTGGCGGCACCTTTGGAAGCTTTCAAACAGAGGCTGGATGGCCATGTGTCGGGGTGCTTTGAATGCAATTTTCCTGCTTCTTGGCAGGGGGGTGGACTGGATAGCCCATGAGGTCTCTTCCAACTCTTTGATTCTATGATTCTATAAGAGGCCTGAGGCTCTTGGGAATTGTGGGAGTTGGAGTCCAGAACACCTGGAAGGCCCAAGTTTGCCCATGCCTGATCTAGCCCTCTTCTGTGGAAATGAATCTTTTCCTCCAAGCAGTTTGTTTTTCACTTATCTTGCCAACCAGCTTTTGTTTAATCAAATGCCAGAGATTACATGAAAGACATGATCAGACTGGTTACTTGAATAGCTCGTTAGAGGAGTGAACAACTTTTAGTGTCTGAGCTTGCACAGTTTTGTAAGAACAGCCAGGGTTGGGCCCAGCTACGTACAATCCACGGCCAGTTTTGGAACTACATGTCCTCAGAGGCTTCTAAGGCAAGACCGGGCCCATCCATTGAAATTATTTAGGACTGGGTGTGTTTTGTGGAGTGAAGCCAGGAAGCAGGTTTTCTGCCTTCCTAACACATTGGGCCAGTTTAGATGAAAAGATAAACTCAAGATTTGGAGGACCTGGTTATTGGTTAAGGGCAACATGCTAGTGTACTCTGCCCAATAATATCTGCTTGCAGCACAAGTTAAAAATAAATACATGCATTTTTATTATCTTTTGTCTCCCGCATCATCCAAATATGAACCCCTTTTTCCTCTGGTTAGTTTTTTCGTCTCCTAAATAAGCATCCAAAAAAGCATGCAGTGTGTCTTTCAATTTGTATCTCTTATTTGTCGAGAGCCCCCCGGTGGTGCAGTGGGTTAAACCTCTGTGCCGGCAGGACTGAAAACCGACAGGCTGCAGGTTCGAATCTGGGGAGAGGCGGATGAGCTCCCTCTATCAGCTCCAGCTCCTCATGCGGGGACATGAGAGAAGCCTCCCACAAGGATGATAAAACATCAAATCATCCGGGCATCCCCATGGCAACGTCCTTGCAGACGGCCAATTCTCTCACACCAGAAGCAACTTGCAGTTTCTCAGGTCGCTCCTGACACGACAAAAAAAATAATTGTTGGGATTTAGAAGAGGAATCACGTGTATTGTAGTGCACCAGCACAATTCTACTGACTTCAAAGTGCAAAAGGAGAAAAAGATGACCATTTTGAATCCTTTTTCCAGCCCCCTGCCAACTTTCTTGCTCATTACTGACAGTGTGTTTTCTGTCAGAGCAAGGGGTTCCCTTTCAGGTTTTCCCCTACTAGTTTAGGTAAAGGTAAAGATTTCCCCGTGTCTGACATTGCGGGGTGGCACTCATCTCCATTTCTAAGCCGAAGAGACAGTGTTGTCCATAGACGCCTCCAAGGTATGTGGCCGGTATGACTGCATGAATTGCCATTACCCTCCTGCCAATGCGGTACCTATTGATCTACTCACATTTGCATGTTTTTGAACTGATAGATTGAAACTCAGCGCTTTAACCTGCTGCGCCACTGGTGGCTCCCTACTAGCTTAGCTGAATTAAATAGGGATGGCTCTATGCTGTGATGGGAAGCTTATGTTCCCCACTCCAGAAGCTAAATTCAAATGGGGTCAAATAAAGTGGAAATATTACTCAAAGTTAACATCGTCTCTGGAACTCTCTTCCTAGGGAGATCAGACAAACCCCACTCTCTTCATTTTCTGCAAGGAATTAAAAACTTGGTTGTTCCGTTGTGCCTTTGACTAGGCGGTTCACTTGAGAATTATCCTGGCCTTATCTAAGTTCCGGCACTTTAGTTGGCCCCTTTCCTGTACTTATGGCACTTTAATGTCCAAGGGCACTACCCTGGCAACCCAGCCCTCTGACTATTGCCCTTTCCCTCGGCTCTCCCAAGGAATCATTGCACTTACTCTGAGCCAAAACCAGTTTCAAATTGGCCAGCAAGGGTATTGTTTTTATGATGTTAATTGATTTTAATATTTTTATTATTTGTTATTGTTTTTTCTGTGTCTGTTTTATTTGTAATCCTTCGGCTTGTCCCTCTGTAAGCCGCCCTGAGTCCCTTCAAGGAAATGGAGGCGGGGTATAAAAATAAAATTATTATTATTATTATTATTATTATTATTATTATATTGTATGTATATTTCTCTTCCATTGCCAGTGAGCAAAATACCAAAGTGTTTAAAAAAAGAACATACTTGTAACATTAATTGCATTGCTACATTCTTTTTGCCACAGAGGCTTTGTGCCATAGTGAGTCAAATAATGAAGGTCCGCACACATGAGATGCAGAAAAAAATACTGCTGTCTTCCTTTTCCCCAAAAAATCTACATTACTATTGATTTTCTGTTTTACTTTTGACTCATGTACGTGAGCTTGCAGCTGATATGTTATTATTGGCTCTGCTCTCTGCAGCCCTAATGAATGGGAGTTGCTAAATTAATTAACGGGATATTCTGAATCAATGTCTGAATGTGTTCTTGTATATATTGAGAAACTGTTTCTCAGTGGAGTATCTCAGCATTCCTTATTTGATTCTGTCGGGTTTAATGAGCAGTATTGCTGACCATTACTGACCCACATGAAGAGAACATGGAAGTCCCCACTGTTCTCAGCACACTTTACAACCATGATAAAATGGAATTGCATTCTAATGCCCTTCCTCCCAGGATTTCTCACAGAGAATCTATAACACTTAAAACCAATTTCAGTTCCTGCCGAAGACAAACTTTGTAAATTTAGACAGAAAAAAATCTCTGGCTCCCTCTCATGCATTTATTGTCTTAGGGGGCAGAGAGCGGACAGATAAATAGAAAGGAGTTATCAGTATGATTCTATCAAGGGAGAAATCCCAAACGTTTAGCTCCCATATCATCGATTATCCAGAACAAAATCTGGATGGACCTAACTTGTCCATATTGTACTTGAGTCTCCTGCATAGGGGATCGGTCATTTGTATCAACACAATTTGGACAAGAAGGGCAAAGTCAGGAATTTCTTTGTTGCATCACAAAAATCCATGCAGACAGAATTTGTAGGAGCTACTTTACATCTTCTGCAATATAGACAGGCACTGATCGTTTATTTAATTTCCCTACAGTGTTTTTTAATCCTTTTTAGAACTCTTTTATCTACCTTGTCATCCAACAGTCAAACCACCTCTCCAACCAGCTTCTTGATCTATTTAAATATTATTTTATTGCTTTCATATTATTAGGTATATGTTTCTCAAAATTCTCCCCCCCCCCCTTTCTCAAGTTTTGGCAGTTGTTCAGTTTTCTGGAGTACCTCCAGAGGCTGTGGTGGTGCAACGGGTAAAATTGTTGAGCTGCTGAACTTGCTGATTGGAAGTTTAGCAGTTTGAATCCGCGAGACAGAGTGAGCTCCTGCTGTTAGCCTCAGCTTCTGCCAACCTAGCAGTTTGAAAACATGCAAATGTGAGTAGATTAATAGGGACCACCTCAGCAGGAAGGTAACAGCGCTCCATGCAGTCATGCCAGCCACATTACCTAGTAGGTGTCAACAGACAACGCAGGCTCTTCGGCTTAGAAATGGATATGAGCACCACCCGCCAGAGATAGAGGTGAATACTACCCCTCAGAGCCAGAACAGGAAGCCTTTACCTGTGTCATATTGTTTCTTGGCATTGAATGTTTACCTTTGTGTTTTTGTATGCTGGAATCCTCCCTGAGTCCCCTCGGGGAAATAGGGTGGAATACAAATAAACTATTATTATGTTATTATTGCCTTGCTTGACATGGGCAGATTTAGATCAAAAGTCATGTTTGAATTGTCATTCCAATACCAAATGAAAACAACCAAATTCTTGAAAGCTTGGTCCTCTGTATTTGAATGATCTCCTCTCTATATACATACCTGCCTGAGAATTGAGGGGTGCCTGTTAGTACGAGCAATAGATTGGGAGTTGTAACTAGTGCAAAACAGAGCAGTTACATTGCTGACCAAAATAAGTCCTACTTGCTCACTTGTAAATAAACCATCCCTTCCTTTGCTTTGAGCAAGCATTGTAGTATGCATAATTACAAAGCATCCATCCCAGCACTGGGCATGTCAACAAAAATAGCCACCTAGTAAGCTGTCCTGCCCCAGACTCCTGAAAGCAGCTCACTTTACGTTGTACACATGTAGTAAAACATAACAACAGACTGGGTTTTCTTAGACTCTGCAGAGCAAGAAACAAGTATTGGCAAATAGCATCAAAGCCTAAAAGCAGTGCTTTCACTGCTCAAGGGGCCACACTGCACATGTCAGGATCAAAACAGCTACAATGTGAGTATGTTTTAATTTTTTGTTGATGTAAACAGAGCCTAGATCATCCTAGTGCAAGGAAAGCTATAACTGACAGACTGGCCAAAACTGACACCAAGTAATTTGGCCCATGCTGTTTACCTTGATCTCTGCTGATAGATGAATCTAGGAATATTCCCTATCTAGACACTTGCTTTTTAAGGCCGGGTGCATCCAGGACATGTAACTTGCTGTATTCCTGAATATAGAAACTGTCAAACCACCTTTCTTTCTTGACAGGATTCACCTTCAATTTATTGGACTCCATTAAGGCTATTGCAACATCCAAGACTCTAAAAAGCATCTGTACAGCTCTTGCTGAATCCAACAAGATGTTTGGATAATTGTAATCATACTATTGTAGTGAATCTTTAATAACCTCATTCAACATTTAATGCTATCTCTTATAGATTTGTGGGTTAGATTCAAGCTGCGCTTTTATTAATCTGGTTTTAGGTACCTCCTGGTATTCATGGAAGATCTAATCCAGTGGTTCTCAACCTGTGGGTCCCTAGGTGTTTTGGCCTACAACTCCCAGAAATCTCAGCCAATTTACCAGTTGTTAGGATTTCTAGGCGTTGAAGATCAAAACATCTAAGGATCCACAGGTTGACAATCTCTGATCTAATCACATTGACTTCCTGCTTCAACTCTTTCTGAAATTTTCTCGTTTGAAGTACAATGTGACTTGTTTGGCTTGGAAATTTTTCCAATTTCCACTTCCATATATGTTACATTTGAATGCATCGTAATCATTTTTTCCTCTTGTTTCACACTCAAACTTCAGTCATGGTCTTCAACAGGACTTTGGATTAAATCTCCACCATGAGCTTGATGACCAACATTTGGAATTGAGTGAGAAACCTATCAAAACATAATTGCTCAAATTTAATCCTGAGCACAAACTATGATTGTGATATTGGCACTTCTCTGAACTTTACCATATAATTTGCAAATAAAATTGTGTGCACACATCCATTCATATGAGAGTGAACAGCACCCAAAAATGCATACATTAAAAGAAAATGCACAGAACTTCCTCCCCACTATATTGGAAAAAAGTGCTTGCAAAAATGTAAGTGTAGACAAAACGTGTAGACAAAAGTCCATATGTTGATGGAAATATGCAGCAACAAACATTTTTATGAGGACTTTTAAAATGTAAACTGAAAGTGAAAGACAATAAAAAGTTGAAAAGCTGAGAAATTGAAACTGCATCCTGGTGTAGCCAAAATTCACAAAACAGTGACACTTTTATCAGGCTTACCAAAAATACACAAACTGCATTATACAAGCTTTACTGACTTCTTCTTCAAGCAAAGGTGTTACAAATTGTACAAGAGAAGTAGACTCAGATCCGACATTCATCCATCCTAGGGAATGGGACAGTTATATGGAGAATATAAGGGATGAGATTTGTTAAGTAATTAATCTGTATATTGAAAAGACTATTTGATGGATTCAGTATGTAAAGAATAAGTCTGCCATTCTCTCTGTTGTTATGGAAAATGGTGAGCCTGAAGAGGTTCCTTTTTACATTGAGGTTATCCACGTGAGCAGGAATCTTAATGCCCTAGCATATACGCTCACATGGAAAGCCTCCACGTGAGCAAGAACCTGTCTTCCCCACTCACTGCCTTGAATGAGATAAATGATACTAAAAGAGGGTGGGGCTAATGCTCCCATATTTGCATGTTAAATACAATTGGGTAAAGTAATTCCTGAATAGGGCTTCAATCTAGTGTGGCTGTGAACATTGTCAAGAGTGTTCATCGCCTGGTCTATATGTAAACAGATTGCATTCCTTTTTGTACTTGGTGTAAAGTTGTTTGGAACTAATTCAAAATAACCTAAATGATATTTTAATTAGTTTAATCAAATGCACCTGTTTCTGTTCATCCAACCTTTTAGCACAGAGGAGATTACCAAACACAATCGTAATGCTGAAAACCATAAGCGTGATGAGTAATTTGTACATCACCTGACCACCCGGAACTACATCAGGTAGTCTTTTTCTTTATAAGTAGATACCTGAAGAAGTAAATGTAGAAACAAAATACAAGAAGTCTTAAGACTTACAAGTGATTGTCATATATGCTAGTCAAAGAACCACTGGATAAAATCTGCAAGAAAATAAATGTATATCACAAGGATGAACAAAATGTGATGACATTGTAGGTCAATGAAGACTGAGAAACCCGAAACAGGACGACTTAATAGGCTTTTCCATTTCTCACCTTGTTTGACTCTACACATTGTGTTTCCTTCCTGAGCTGAATTATCCATCCAAGGTCATGGTTGTCCTTCCACAGATTCCTGCACTGGTATCTTGCCATTTTCAAAAGAGTAACTTAAGAGTTGCCTCATACTTTGGATTTTTAGAGCACTGAATATGGTTGAGAAAATGAGGTGCAGTGGGAAAATGCATTGCAATGCATAAAAAGCTAATTTGTAAAATCCAGAGTGTAATAAGAAAGTCCTGTTACAAAGGCAACAAGCTAGCTGAAGGCTACTTAGCCTAATAAGCTTAGCATCTTATTTGGGGTTGGCATCTGTTACGGCAGAAGCAAGATACACAAGTGCACTTAATCCACTAGTTCATTTGAAACGCAACAGAGCTTTTGCATTACTGGTTTGTGTCTAAAGGGGAGATTGTTGAAGAGAAGATTATGCTGCATGCCTTTGTTAAGGAATATACTAAGAAAAATGGAATTGTATAACAGCCAATAAGTCAACTCTTCAATTTTGGGGCTCTTCATGATGAGAACTTCCACCGAAATGACAACACCTAACATCAGCTGAACCTGTAAGTTCCATTTCATTTCCCCAATTAAACTGGACATTTTTCAGTAGTGCAGGAAGCTAGGAAGTGGGAGCAAAATGGGCTGTACTCCTTCACGTAGCGATATTGCTAGCCATCATGCCAAACATGGTATCCTGCCAATTGATTCAGGAAGTGAAAACTTCTCACTTCCATCGCTGATCAAAAACTCCTCTTCCTATGACTTAGAAGATGTATGTGAGAGAAAGGCTAGAGTTAAAGATCACATTTTGGAAAATTCATCAGATGAGGACAGAAATACTAATTTCCAGTCGTCATTTGAGGATCCTTCACTACCAGACCTTGACCAAGAAGAGAAGGAAACTGAAATGATAGTTTCAGAGACTGAGGTAGCCATATCTGAACTGATAGATTCCGACAAACATATGGCAGAGGATATTAAGGTCAAAAGACAAAACTCGTGTGCTTCTGGGGAAAAGGACTTTACCCTGGAAGACAAAAATGAAAGTGGTGAAAAACCAAATGCAAAGAAAGTGAAAAAGCAAAAGAGCAACAGGCAAGGAAAACAAGGCCGTAATGGCAAAACTAAAGAAAAATCTTGTTTACCTGTAAGTGAGGCTGAGAAAAAGGTGGATTTCCCAGATCTTCTTGTTAAGGCTCATCAGAATGCTTATGGCTATCTGAACCCAAACCTTTCCAAATATGAGGTCATTTTGTGCATGGCCAACCAGGCCACTGAAACACAATTAATTGTGCAACAAATGGTAAGCTTCTTACTTTTTCGTTTTGATGAAATCAACCATCTCTTGGAAGAAATTGCCCAAGATGGAGAAAGTTTATTGAAAGAAGTGGGAGGGAATCTAGCTTGGCCAGCGAGTAAAGGGGACCCGAAAGAGCAACCAGATCTCTTGCAGCAGTTGTTACAGTACACAGTAAACAAAATGCAACTGTTAAATGGAACTGTGGCCTCCTTAACCTCTGATGCCCTAGAAGAGTCTTGTAGCTTTTTCTTTAATGCTGGCTGCAATTTAGAAGAAAAACTGAAAGCCAAACATGGTTTTGATGAACGCTTGCTCAGGATGATAAAACTCCTTGAAGCATCTGCACTTGGACCCTCTCATCCTCACCCTGATGACATGACTCTTTATTCTGAAGACAGTGGAATAGGTATTGATAGTGAATCAGTCAAGGACTTGCACTTTGTTGAAAAGCAGGGAATGCAAACAAATTATGACTCTTGTTCACATGTTCATCTGTCTGCAAGTCAGACTAAGAAAACAGGAGAAAACCAGTGGTCATCCAATTCCATGTTTGCCACTACCAGGTCCCATGACTGTGCACTGGAAAGACAATTTAAAGATATATTTTACCCACCTGCACTTGCCAAGAATGTAATCCCATCTTCAGGCATAATGCCAGAAAATATAGTTAACCACGTCCAACTTCAAAACATCATCAAACCTCCTTTTAGCTCTGTACACTGTGGCTTTCCTAATAAGGGTGACTGTTTTAAAGTGTGTGAATCACCCAATGCATCTTCCACAAACAGTGATGATAATACCTTGTCTGAAGAAGAAGGTGACAATATAGGTCTGTCTAAGCAGGACCAGAATGCTTTCCCTAAAAGACGAGTGTCTCTACCTGCAACAACAGATAGCAAACAAAGGCTTTCTACCAAACGACTAGATAGCCCCGAGAATGAAGAAATTATACTCAAGATGAAAGATGCCATAAGTGAAAAGATCAAATTTGTCCCTGGCAAATCTGGGAAGAAGGAATGGATGGAAGATGAAAATGGAAAAGGACCATTGAGACCAAGAACATCAGCTGGGAGTCAGAAGTCTCACATTAAACAAAAAAGATCAAGGTCTGAAGAGTCTCTCAAAAGTCATACTGAGGACCCAACTCTTCTGGAACTTCAAAGGACTCAAAAAGGACTCAACAAAAGACTGGAGATGTTTTACACACTTAATGGAAACAAAGAAGCACACAAGAAGTTGATATACCTGAACTTAAAAGAACCATCTGACTTGCAAGATTCTGAGCATGTTACTCATAGATCATCTACTAATAAATTGAAGGCATCACTTGCCAAAAACTTCAATATATTGCCAAATCAAGATAAGGTGCCTGTGTTTAGGCAAGATCAAAATGCCATTATTCCTTCACTTGATGAATGGAAATGTAAGCGAGATCAGATGTCTAGGAAAGAGAATGAGGCTCCTGGGACACAGAAGTTAAATAGTGTTGGTTGTGCTCCACCTCGTAAATCTGTTAAAACATTAATCGAAACCTTCTGTCCTTCTGATAACCTTGTGAAACCTGCAAATTTAAGAACTTTGGGCCCAATAAAATGTATCAGAAGGTTTGGACTTCCAAGCATTACTCCCAATCTCCCTCTTCCTAGAGGGCTTGTGCCTTTAAATCACAAACACAGAGTTTCACCATTAGGAGATATAAATTGTCAAAACAGCAGTCCAACAAACTCTATTTTTGATACAACTGGTTCACCTGAACTTGCAAATGGAAGCGACACAAATGAAAATACTGATGATGACGATAATGATGACGCCAGTGATGTGGAAAATTTGCCCCCACCTCCTCCTGAAATGTTAGTGGACATCTCATCTCATTCAACAGGATCTTCAGAAGATGGAGGAATAGTAAAAAAGTCTTCAAATGTTGCCAAGAAGACAGCCCAAAAAAATGAACATTACAGCACAAAGAAAAGAACTCACATTTCTCCACGGATGAAAGCTTCTTTATGTCCCATTAACTTGTTACCAAGTAAGAATCTCAACAATCCTAATCTCATTATCAGCAAAGCACCCAAAAGTGCTGGAGTGGATTCCGTGCCTAGAAAACATTCTGTGGAGTTGGATTCTACATCTTGTTGCTATCAAGAGACCCTATTAGCATCTGAAAAGGACAATGAAATGAAAGAAACTGCAGAACTGTATAACCAATCATGTAAAATAATACCTCTCCAAAACCCCGAAGAAATGTCAGAACAGAATGGAAGTGATGCATTTTCTGCTTTGGCTCAAAGGCGAACCTCTCCTGATTCACTCAGAAAAGGTGAGAAAACAACAGGTTTTGTCAGGCGAGTGTCACCAGCAAGAACATCACCTTCCTCACCCACTGGTGAGAAAAGGCTCCCGAGCCCACCACTACATCACAGACTCAATAGTCAGGCTTCTTCACCTACTATTTCACGGCAGCCTAGTCCTCCAGCAAACCACAGGGTTTCAAGCCCCCCAGTCCAAAGGAAACTGCCTTCACCACCAACCCAACAAAAACTTTCTAGCCCTCCTGTGCTACGTAAACAGCAGAGCCCTCCAACCCGACGGAAAGGGTCCAGTTCTCCAGCCCATCGCAGAGAGACAAGCTCACCTCCTTTCTCAACTACACCTTCCCCACCTGCTTCTCCCTCTCGGTTGCAGAAAGGATTACAAAACAATACTGACTCTGGTGATGAGCAGCAACTCGCTTCCCCAAAGATTGTCAGCAATGCACACTCAATATTTTGTCTAGCCTCATCCTCTTTATTTGAAGCCAAGCCAGTGTTGTCACCACAGGGCTTCACATCAGAGGCTGTTACAAACAACCCTAAAGTATCTGCATTTCCACGGAGAAACAGTGCACAACTCAGGCAGTATGGGGACCTGCAGAGAAAATCAGCATTTGGTGCTGCCATTCCCCAGCCTTTTGTTAAAAGGAGCTTCTCTGACCGGCGACCGGGATTCCCAGTTCCAATACCATCTTTTGCTGCACCTGGTGGTGAGCCTGTGCTTAGCCAAATAAGGTAAGAAATGTGCTTTTCAAAAGTTTTTGTATTTAGTTGCATCACCTGGTTTTAAGATAGAGACTGTTAACTACCTTGCCTGTTACACTGATACCTGCATCACAAGAACATCTTGATCACAAGATTATAAAAGAAGCACCAGCCCTCTCTACTCTCTCCACCATGGCACTACTTCTGGCCTTCTTTAATGCCTGGGCAGGGAAGTGGCAGTGGCGGCTAGGGCAGCTAGTCCTTTCCCCACATAATAGCTTCAACATATATATGTGTCATATCAAAATCCATAATTTTGACCACAAAACATCCCTTTGACATATTCATGGGTGACATATACATGAGTATATATGGTATATGCTACTACTCTGATTTGTTCCGTCCCCCTGAAGTAGCATTCTATATAACATCACTGATTAAGAAGTCCAACACCAAGGCTTGATAAGTTGGCAAGAATGCTCTTAGTGCCTTACACTGAATTAATGCTGTGTTAAACTGTAAGGCAGATTGAGGAGCAATGCATAGTGGCAACAGAGGAATCAAAAAGTCATCTCCATTGCCAAAGAAAGCTGTCCTACAGGCTGAGGAGCTGGAAGGATAGTTTTCTCTCATCAAAGAAAAGTCTCCCTGTCATTACAGCACTCACCATTAGTTTATCCTTCCTCTAATGAGACAGACAGACAGCTACACCATCATGCTTATACAAATATAAATATAGTGGCTAGTGGTTTCCCAGCTCCTGTCTATTTGGACCAGCTTGCTTTCTTCCACATGGTATTAAAGGTGAGTCAGCCATTACGTGTGGGTGTGAGAAATCCGGGTTTCCTAATCCCTCCTCACCTACGAAGCTGCCTAGGTGGCCTCATTTAGCAAGTATCCTGTTTGACAAAATAATTCTGGGGCTAGAACCCTATCTGAACTTCTTGAAGGAATAGTATGAAATACATATAATGATTTCATGATCAAAGATGAAAGAGGGGTATAGCTATGGGTAGACAAAATGAAAATTCTGCCTCACTTCAAATAATTATTTTCTTCAATCCCCAATTTGCTGGCAGAGCAGTAATTTAAAATTTCAGTCAAGCATTTAGAACTACATAAGACATACCCATATTAAGTCTGGATCAATATGCAAAAGGATACTGTAGCACCTTTGAGACTAATTGAAAGAAAGAAGTTTGTAGCATAAGCTTTCATAGATGGAGTCAACTTCATCAGATGCATGGAATGAAGTTGATAGAGACAGCCATTTATACCCATGAATGAGCAGGCATGTGTGTGAATAGTAATAGAAAGGCAAAACTTGTAGATATGGTGATGAAGTGACAAGTTCAGTTATAATTGATTGCTTTTGGGGAAGAGAGTTGGAGAAAATATATTGCCTATCACCAAAATGAGTAAGCAACCAAGTGAATGGTGGAGGGATTCTATGCAATGTAGTCTGACACTGGCTGAGAACCAGAAAAGAGTTTTGATAAAAGACGGAAGAGAGCCCCCAAGAGGCTGAGATGTTAACTAGTGTTATAATATGTGTAGTGTGCCAGGAAACAAATGTCAATGCCAATGGAGTTTGTATAAATCTGCTTATTCTTCTTCCAATTTCCTTATGAGGCATGGGTTTTGTTTTGTTTTTGGCTCAAGGACAGCTGCTCTGGGGACCTATAATATGGAATATCCCCCAATAACCATTGTTGAAACCAAACTTATCACATTATTACTCACAAGTTTTGCATTTCTATTATTATTTACACATACATATTTGTTCATTCATGGGTATAAACGTCTATCCAAAACCACTTCATGCATCTGATAATATAGGCCCAATCGACAAACCTTTTCCTCACAGTCTCAAATGTACTATAAGATCCCTTTGCATTTAAGAATACAGTTTAAGTATCCAATGAAAACAGAGAATCAAAGTTACCAAGGGTATACAGACTAGCAAATGTAATTAATCTATGGGTAAATTATTTTTAATGGTTCACTATTTGCAATGCTAGAAATTTGAAGATTGTACAAAAACTTCATGTGGGGATTTTATTTTGGAGGAGAGAGTGCCTTCATTTTGACCCTTTTGCTACTTTTGATGGAAGTTTTGTTCATTTCTCCAACAGATAAAAACTTTTTGGCCCAGACAAATTCATCTTAGTTAGCTTTATTTCTACATTGTATTTTTTATTAACCAACCATACATTGTTCAACAAACTGCTAGGATGCACAGCACCCTAGAATTTTGAAAATAAATAAAAACGTTTCCAGTTGACCTCTAAAATGGTTTGGAAGAAGTTGCCCCCTTGGGGTTCCCCACCCCAATTTTAACTGAGGAAGCACCACAATTGAAATTTAGTTTCATAACAAATGAATATATGGTAATAAGATGCTAAAGCCATCCATTCCAGAGAAGCCGTACGAGTCTGTTCTGGAAATCAACAGTGACATCCTACTATTACTTTCTTATGAACGGCTTCAACCTATGTGCTTTCTGCTTAAATCCAATTTTCTAAGCTCAGCATTTACCCTCTCACATTTTGGGTACAAAATATGTGTGCAATATCAATCGCTTCCATGAGTTACTGGAATGATGAATGTTAAAAAGAGTTCCACAAAGGCATGTGAAGGGTGAGAATGATGGAGCGACTCTTCCATTTCTAGATATTCTCTTAAGCCTTAAGGCATTCATGTCAGCATGTGGCAGTGTGGAAAGTGGCTGTTAGACTGAGCGCCTCTTCACAAACAGCACTCAGAGATGTTTTGTTCAAGTCAATATGAGATTATTATCTAAAAAATAATCTTAGAGATAATAGTCAAGATTCTCCAACAAGGAGATGGAATGTGATCTTGCACTCAAGTTTTGAGACAGTTGTGCTTTAGTTAATCATAACATTGTGTAATAGAATGTTCAAATGATGTAAACACTAATTCACATTGGCAGCATGTGTTCATCTGTGCCTCTGCATACTTGAACTGGTCAAAAAAGTACCACCAGGTGAGAACGCAAACTGCATGCCAAATCATGCAGTAGATCCAGCCTCTGAGGCATATAGTATTTGCCCTGTATCTCTCAGTACTTTACAGCATTTTTGCATCTCATCCTTCTCTTCCACCAATAAAGCTGAATAATACTATAACATCTATGGGGTGGTATCACTGCACTGGGATTTTCCTTTCTTTGAAAATGGCAGCCAATGAAGTCAGTTTAGGACATGGCATCGCAACATGCATTATTTTGTAAGGTTGATGGAGAAGAAACAAGACTATATTGGCAGCCATACAGCAGGCCTTTGATGTCCACTGAGGTTTGGTTCTAGGACTCCAAGTGTATAAAAATGTGGATGCCCAGGTTTCGTTATATACATTGACATAGAGAAAAAATGTCCCCAGTTTGAAATGGCAAATTAAGCTTTACTTTTTGGATTTTTTTAAAAAAATTCAAGCCATGGGTGATTAAATTTGTGGATGCAGAATCTATTACTACAGGGGGACAACTGTACTTGTAATATCCAGTTATATTCTGAGCTAGTTTGGTTGTAAGAGAGAAGAGAGAGAAAGAGAAAGCAGTTCTGTTCTTTATTCATTTATTCTGGGAAGTAAGAGAGGGCATCAAAATCCTCTGATCTTAACCATGCTTTGTTCTATATTTGATTTTAACAAAGCCCTGTGCATATTGGATCCAGCCTTTCAGTATGTTAGCAAATAGGAGACTGAAGTAAAGTGCACGGGGTTGTTATCCCAGAATAACCAGTTATGTAAACAAAGCTGATATCAGTTTTCTGCTAGGCACTTGCTCACTCTTCCTTCTAACTTGCATTCGTAAAAGAGAAATGTGTCACAACCTCAATTAGCATTCCAGTGTCTCTCGTAGTTTCTTAAGTCCCCAAGGGATGGGCTTTTGGTGTTTTAAGCTGTGTGAGTAGCAACCATCTGGTCATGTAATAGGAAGGGGGTGCTACATACTGAGTTATTTTGCTCTCCCAAGCCTGGCCTTTGGCTGGAAATCAACCCTGAGGGGCACTTTTCACAGCATGAATGCTCTCTTCGTACAAATCCCACTAATCTATAATAGGATTTGTGCATATGTAATAGGGAAAAAAGTTAATTTTAGTCCATTGATGAATATCAGATTAAAGAATTTCCCATTGGGTAACAGCTGGGATAGAAGCTTAGAGGAAATATTCTTCAAATATTTCATGCAACTCAAGGCCATGGATTTGATTTAGCGATTTGGACCCAAGCAAAGTTTCATTTCTGAATCCCTCCAAAGTACAGATAGATTTGTATGGAATCAGCAGGGACTCTAATATTGTTTTTAAAGAGGATCAACATTGGCAGGCAAGTTGTTCATAATTTTACTTGCTTGCAGGTACTCACAGGGGGTGGGGGGATTGCTTTCCCCATCCATTCTTCTGCAAATATCCTTAAACGTGAAGGCTCTTACAAGCCTAATGTGTACTTAGAAGTGCCCCCCATCCCTTGAAAGTTCAGTGTAGCTTACTCCCAAGTCAGTTCTCTTAGAATAGATAGCAGGCTTCCTTTATTATTCTTAGCAGGGCACAATAACAATCGTAGTTTAATATTTTAATACATGCTGGTTCATTTAGTAAATTTCCGAGGCTCGCAGTCTTGGTGATCCAATTCTACCTGATCATTACGTCTTTCACCTACCCAATTTTAGAGGTACTCAAATCTACCTGATCTTTTTTCTGGAGTCCATGGGATCATGACCTCATTGGGATTTTCCCATATAGTGTCATGATTATTCCACATATGCAGGACAGCAATCTTGAACCTACTTAACTGGGAGCTTGATTCTGCATACACATGTAGAAGCTCACCTTGCTATATGATACAATGATCAAGGAGGGGATAACGGTCTTCTAGATGTTGTTGGGCTACATCTGCCCAACATTTCTCACTATTAACTGTTCTGATAAATTGTTCTGGTAGTTGTATTCCAGCAATTTCTTGAGGCTTGCATGATGTCCAGCCCTGTGCTAAATGTTTTCTAATTGTTTAAAAATTAATATTGCTTTTATACAATTGACTCCCTAGGCCCATTTGTACAAAATTAAGTTAAAAGCATTCAAAAATATTTAGTATTATTGTTCTACTGTTAACCGCCATGTCAAAATTCTATGGGATACTGGAGGAGTTCTTTGGCTAAGAACTATAAATGCCCCTAACTAAACTTCTAATCCTAAGATTCAGTTAGATGGAACCATGGCAGCTAAGTGGAAGCTTGACGCTTTAATTATATAGTGTGAATGGGCCCTAAGCACCACATCTCCGGATCTATATAAAAGTAGAACCTTAAATCTTGACATGTAACCAAAAATAAATACAGCGTTCTCTCACTTATTGTGGGTGTTACGTTCCAGGACCACCATGATAAGTGAAAATCACTGATGTTCTGTCGCCGCTGGACCTGAAATGAAGTGCTTTTAAGAAAGGATGTATGGCTTGAATCCAGCGGGAAGCCAGGGGGCCCAAAAAGGAGCCTTTAAGGAAATTTCCCTCATTAAACAGTCTTTAGGAGGCTTGAGCTTAAATATAACAGTCTTTTATTGATGAACAAACAGGAATTGTAAAGCTTTCTTGGCAAAAAAAAAAACCAGTTCTCTCAAACTTGTCCACAGGGAACAGGCACTATCTTCAATAACTTTGTTCAAAGGAAAATTCCCCTTTCTAGCTCCTCCCAGGCTACTGTGAACGTAAACCTGACTGATTTGAATCCACTACCGGCTGAACTGTGTCTCAAAACCGAGCAGACGTACCAGCAGGCCTGTAGTCTCTTAGCTGGAGATCTTGACAATTAGAGCTGTTATTCCCTCCGGAATTCCTCAGGGCTGTAAGGCTGTTTCCCCAGAACCTTTGGGAATCTTTAGAGGCTCTTAAGACTGTTCTCCCCCGGGAAGTCTTAAGGGACGAAGCCTTTGTACAGGAGGGTGTCTGTATACATCCTCTGCATTGACTTCCTTTGCTGAGACTAACTGAAAAATGGCCCCTTCCCTCCAAGAAACCCAGAGAGGGGCGGGACCATGGATTCTAACTATTATTGACAGGTGGCTTGCCCTATGAATGCAGCCAAAGGAAGCCACCTGCAACTTAGGACTATGAACAAACACTCAGTGCAAAACACAAAATTGAAGCCCCTGGAACAACCGTTCCAGAACACCCCTGGCCTAGATTTCTCAATGATGAGAAATCTACACTAGAAAATTGACAAATCTGATTTGGCAATAAACAATTGCCCCTTCAATAACAACACAATATCACAAATTAGTCTGTGCAACACAGAAACATTGCCATTTTGGCACACTCTTAGCTTTACCTTCCTTACCAATCCGTCCGGACTTGGCAAGGTCTCTGAAACTTTGGCCAAAGGCCACTTGAAGCAGGGTAAGGATTTGTCCTTCAGCAAAACAATGTCCCCAACTTTGAGGTTGGGCTTAGAGTCTTTCCACTTTCTGCGACTCTGGAGTTGAGCCAAGTACTCTGCCTTCCAGATTGGCAAGAGTTTGAGTTTTTCCCCAGAGTGCTTTGTAAGACCCTTTGGGGACAGGGTACATAATCTCCTGCCATTCAGAAGTCTTTTGAGTCAAAATGGAAGCAGGAGTGAGAAGCTGTGGAATGTCTGAGTCTGTGGTGATGGGCACCAATGGGTGGCTATTTACAATGGCTGTCACCTCCGCCATTAACATGACCAAAACATCATGGGTCAAATTCTTACACTCTAAAAACATAGCATTTAAAATCTTTCTACACAAACCAATCATATGTTCCCACCCCCCACCCCCACCCCATGTGAGACGCATGCGGTATATTAAACAACCATGTAACCTTTTCTGCATTCAAAAGGGTAGAAGTATCCATACACTCAATCGCCTCAAGCCCAGGCCGGATGAGGAGAAGAGCAAAGGAGAAGAAAATGAAGAGCACCCCTGAGCACTTTCAGTAGGCATCGACAGTGCAGCAGCAGCAACTCCCTCCTCCTCCGCCTCTTTCTCCTCCTCTTCCTCAGAGAAAGAGGCAGAGGAAGAGGGAGTAGCTGCTGCTGTGCTGTCACCGACTGCTGCAAGTGCTTGGGGGCTCTCTTCTTCTTCTTCTTCACTCTTTGCATCTGTCCTGGGCTTCCCAAGGGGCCTCCAAGGAAGAGGAGGAGGAAGAGGCAGAGGAAGAGGGAGTTCCTGCTGCTGCGCTGTTGCCACCCGCTGCAAGTGCTCTTCTTCTCCTTTGCTCTTCTTCTAATCTGAACTGGGCTACGGGCTTCCCGTTGAGCAAGTTCTTCCTGGCCCAGTAGCAGCTCAGTTGAGGCCTGTGCTCACCCTCTTCCGCTGCCACCACCGCCTCCTCCTGGCCCGAAGGGAGCAAGGCCCCGCTGCCTCCTGGGGTTCCAGCATCCTCCAGCCCCACTATTTGCCAGTGCCTGGTTTCCCCTCCCCTCCTCCTCTTCCTCCTCCTCGTGGCTCCTGAGGGGGAGGAAAAACCCGCGAAACAGCGAGTCTGCAAAAAGCTAACTGCGAAGTAGCAGGGAACACTGTATCACCAGTATTTTCTCTGAATTGCAAAACACTGGTTGATGGAAAAGGGCATTCACATTTAAGTCTTCATACACTATGATTCTGTACAAGTTAAGAAAGTCATAGATACATGTGGAATTGTAAAGCAACCCCCCCCCCCCGAAATTCTCATGGTGGTCTGCGAGAAGGCCTTATTGGTACATTATTTAAACTGTTATGTTATTCATATCATGATCTGATCACCATGCTCAATGTATCCCATATGCATGGAGGTATTGGGGTAACGATACAAAAGGTTTGCTAGGGTAGACCCTCTTTCACTCAGACTCAGCCCCCCACCCCCGAATCAAACTCAGCTCCCCCCAAAACAAAATTCTGGCTATGGGCCTGCCTGAGGAGTTCATTATTTTTTAAAAAAAATCATCTAGATATGCAGAGACTTTTCAATACAGCCTAATCTATGCACATTTGCTTGTAGATTGGGATATACTGGTTGATTTATAGACCTATCCTTATTCATAGATTCTACATCCATAGATTCAAAGAACTATGGCTCAAATATGTTCAAAAATATATAATTCCAAAAGATAAACCTTGATTTTGACATTTTATACTAGATTGGAATATACTAGTTGATTTATAAGCCCTCTCTGTTAATAGATTCTACATCCATGGATTCAAAGAACTATGACTCAAATATTTTCCAGGACTTGAGCAGCTACAGATTTCTATATCCATGGGGGAGTCCTGATATGAAGAACCCACTGTATGTCTAACAACCTCATCACATTGAACATGGATCCAGACAAAACAGATGCTTGCCATCAGAGGTTGTAATCCGGGGGTGGAGGTGTGTCAACCAGTTCTGGATGGGGTTACACTTCCCTTGAAAGACTGTGTTCACAGATTGGGAGTGTACCTGGATCCATCTCTCCAAATGTCATCCCAGGTAGACGCAACAGTCAGGAATACTTACTACCAGCTTCAGCTGATATGCCAACTGCGCCCCTTCTTAGATTTGAAGGACCTAAAGATGGTAGTGCACATGCTGGTAACCTCAAGGGTTGGACTTCTGCACTGCACTTTACATTGGGCTACCTTTGTACCAAGTTCAGAAATTCCAGTTTGTTCAAAATATGGCAGCCAAATTGGTTACAGGAACATCCAGTGGTGAGCATATTACACGCATACTAAAGTCACTCTACTGGCTGCAAATTAGTTTTTGGGCAAAGCACAAAGTGTTGATTTGACCCTTAAAGCTCTACATGGACCTGTAGGGTCCAGGTTACGTACAGGATTGTCTTTTCCCATACAATCAACACTTAGCTCCTCTGGGGAGGAGCTACTCCAGCCTGTCAGAACTCGACTGGCAACTGTCACCCAGAGGATCTTTTCATTGGTCACCTGAAGACTATGGAATGACCTGCCAGAAGAGAGCTGACAACTAAATGAGCTATCAGAACCATCTAAAGACTTATCTCTTCTGGCAGGCCTGCCCAGTCAGTTTTAATCATGAATTTTAACTTTGAGTCTTATGTTTTAATCTTGCATTAGTTTAACAATAACTTATTCTTTTATTTAAAAAAAAACCTGTCATGAGGGGTCTACTATTAATTGTTTGCCTCTTAGTTGCAGTTGTACTTCACTTTTAAAATATGAGTATTAAGTGGTTGCCTTTAACCAGCTCATTTTCTAACTGTGTATTATTTTGAATCAATGATTTGTGGAAACTCATATGTGGATTTGTATATAAAGTATATCCCTTACGGGGTGAAGCTCATTTGCAACTAGCTCTGTTTTGGGGAGTTTTGCTTTCCAGTGAACACTTCCCTCAGGGCTGAAGTCTCCCCACCCTTGTTTCACACCTGGTACTGAAGTCTTCTTTTTGTGGCACAAAATTTAGCTGATTTTTTTCAGGCTTGTGATAATAATTTTTGGCCCCTTCAGGGTTTCTTTTAATGAGGCTTTGAAGTGGTGTGAAAAAAAGGAAATTAAAAGCTGCATAGTTTCTTCTTTGCACAGTAATAAACAATTTAGGTTGTCCAAAGTGTGCTGCTACTAATCTTTAATGGATTATCATGTTGCAATTATAATTTCATTGTTGGAAAAGTTACACTTCATCTGCCTTTTTCTCTCTACAGCCTGGAAGATAGCTCTCAAAGAGGCGGGGAAGGTCTAAATACATGTTTCCCAGATGGCAAATCATTTCCTCATTCTCAACTCTACATTGTGGGCCAAGGACTCCATAAAGACTGAATGGAGATGGTAAGCTTGAGAGGTGGAGTCTACAACTCAGGATTGACAATCTTTGCATACAGCCATTCTTATATAGAGGCCATGCCTCATAATCAATATTGTTAGGAGCATTACTGTCTCCTTTTTAGACTGAATTCTGATCATTGGAAAGTTCTGAAATTCAGTTTGGGCAATTCTCTACTCAAACAAACAAGACTATGTATGAACCAGGACCCAAATGACAATTCAGAATGTGGTGAGCTGCAGGGAACTTGTGAACCACAAGAAAGTGTCTCCAGAGTGAAATATTGGATTTTCTTGAGTGATCCACTCAACTGATCCACTCAATCATCCACTCAATTTTAACTGCCAGAAAAAAACTGCTGCAGGAAAAGCTGCTGACCAGAGGGTTAGCAGTTTGAAGCCGTGAGTTGGGATAAGCTCCTGACTGTCAGCCCTAACTTCTGCCAACCTAGCAGTTCAAAAGCGTGTAATGTAAGTAGATCAATAAGTACCACCTTGTTGGGAAGGTAAAAGGGCGCCCCACGCAGACAGGCCACCAAAAAGATCTGAGATGTCTATGAACAGCAGGCACCTCGGCATGGACAATGGAACAAGAGCACTTCCGCATGGCTGGAGTTAAGCATCTCCTCCAGAGGCCGGAAATAAAAAGGAAAGGCCTTTACCTTATCTGTTTATTGTATGTTGTTGTTTGTTGTATAAAAGGCATTGAATGTTTGCCTTATATGTGTACTGTAGTTTGCTCTGTGTCCCTCTGAGGAGATAAACCAGAATATAAATAAAGTGTATTATTATTGTTATTAAGCAAAAGAGGCAAAGACAAGAAAAATAAAACAATATTCGAAGACAATATTGTCATTGGTTGCACCAGTGTGTATGTGTTAAAGCAGAATTGGGGCCCTTATCATTCTCCCAATGTGTGGACTCTGTTCATGACCTCAGGAATGGCTTCTATTTGCAAATGAAAGTGAGTAAAGCAGACATTTGTAGTATAGGAAGATATCACACATTGAAGCAGTACACCCAGAACAGATCTTGTGCCCAATACAATTAGGTTTGTAAATATTTGCTTATTTTATTCCTGTATGTTAGAACAAATAATTAGAAAAAACTTTTTCCTACTGGCTACTCTTTTGTTGCACATTTTGCAACTATTTCCCACATCGTGAGTTTTTTTTAAAAATGTGCAAAAAGAATTTTCTCTGCAGAAAAGCCCATTAGGATTTGTGATTTTTTTTTCCAGTGAAACACATTTCTGCACAGAAAAATTACAATGCTCTATCTTTGTCTTTTGGATACAAATGATGAAATTCAAGCAATAGCTAAGTATATTATAACTGAGTATTCCGCTTATTTGCACAGAGCTTTCAGTGGTCTCAGTAACATCAATGGGAATGAGAAATAAATAGCCAATGACAAATCATGTTAATTAAGTGGTGGATACTAATTAATTATAATGACTATTAAATCTGGCTCTTTTTGCAAATTTTGTTTTTCTTTCTCCCAGTGGATGAAATAAGTACCATATAAATTAATTGTTTTCATACTTCTGTATCTGCATATAAAATTTCATTCAAATTAAAGCAAAAGTGTCACATAAAGTGGGATCTTTTGGAAGCACTAAAAAGTTTTTAGAGTGGATTCAGAATACAATAAAAAACACATCTGTTATCCTGTTCTTCTCTTCCATAATTAATTGTATTAATATTGAGATGATTAAGAATGATATGTTGAAGAAAGAATAAAGTGTTTTCATTAAAATATATGACTTGTATGTATATGATTTGTTTATGATATATGGCTTACAAGCATCATACTAGCTGGATACATACTCAGTGGTGATAATGACTATGGCAAGCTAATATACTTGGAGGGCCATTGCAGAAGATTGATTTTACAAGTAATGAAAAATTGTAATGTGTAGGCGGTGTAGTTTATTACTTGCTTGTTTTCAGAGAATAGTAATCAAAATACATATGTTTTCCCCTTTTTGTACCAATCTGTTTTATATGTTTGGAGCTTTTAAAATTGTAATATTTAAAAGGTTGTTTTACACAGCTCTTTATACATATATATTGTGAACACTGCTTCAATTTATTCTATTTTGGTATATTTTTGAATCCAAATCACTTTCTTTGTTTTTGGAATTGCATTCATTTACTGTTTTTAATGCACTCTGAGAAATTTTGTGATTCAATAAATATGATTTTTTATAAGCTCACACTTTTAGACTGCATTTGTATTTGTTTACTTTTGAACCATGAGAGCTACAGCAAATATGGTATTGATGTTAAAGATCTAAAATACATAGGCTGGAATTCACTATTTCAGTTACAGATGTGTAACATAGAATTATGCATTCATGTATTCACAGTTCTTACATATTCACAATTGTAGAACTATTGTCAGGAATATAAAAGTCCCACAATCTTTCTTTATCAAACGGCAGCTGCCGTGAACAGCAGAGCTCTATTCTTATATCAACCAGAGTGAAGCTACCTAACAGTTACACATACACACAAACACACCAGTGATCTCTAATACAAGGAGAAATGGTGAGAATCCAGTTTTAATTGCTGCACAAGAGAATGTTAGAGAAGGAGAGTACAAATGCTCTGTCCCAATCAACAGGAAAACAAACTATTGTTGCTTTCAGCAGTAGCCGAACCATAAACCAGAATTGAGAAGATCAGTCTGGTAAGTACACTTAATAAATCTATTGTTAAGTACTGTATATACGTGAGTATACGCCAGGTTTTTCAGCCCCCTTTTTAGGCTGAAAAAGCCCCCCTCGGTTTATACTCGGGTCAAGGTTATTTTTCATTTGATTCTGTTATTATTACTATTTTATTACATTTATTATTTTGCTCTATTATTTATTTATTTATTTATTTATTTATTTATTTATTTAAAGCATTTTTATTCTGCCCTTCTCACCCGGATTGGGACTTGGAGCAGAATGCAACATACAAACGGCAAACATTCAATGCCTGGACAAATAAATTATGCACATACATCAACATTAAAATCATTGATTTCAACATTAAGACCACTGTTTAAAACTCTCTTGGTCATCCGCATCAAAACTAGTTGGCATAGTGAGGTTTCCAATTGCTTTCTTATTTCACTTATTATTACATTTACATTATATTACTCTATTATTATTATTTATATTACATTTATTATTTTACTTGATTATTATTACATTTATTATTTTTCTCTATTATTGTTATTACATTTGTTATTTTACTCTTTTTGTTATTATTGGAAAGATATGTAAGCACATTTACTTTGAAGAAGGTTAGAATAATGGTTTAATCACAGTTGGACAGTCTTACCTTAAATTACAGTTTTATGTAAATATTCAAAAACATTTAATCTGCTGATGCTTCAATTAATATAATTTTATTGGTATCTATTTTTATTTTGAAATCACCAGTAGCTACTGCATTTCCCACCCTCAGCTTATACGTTTTCCCAGTTTTTTACGGTAAAATTAGGTACCTCGGCTTATATTCAGGTCGGCTTAAACTTGAGTATATATGGTAGATAAGAAATTTGTTAACTGTCTGAATGCAAAAGAGGTTTACCAGTGGCTCCTCCTCATCCTGAATAGAACTGACCACTGGGTTCTGTCCTGGGCCCAGTGTTATTCAGCATCTTTATCTCTGTTTGGATGACAGAATAGAAGGCATGCTCATCAAATATGCAGTTGACGCCAAACTGGAGGGATCGCTAATACCCCAGAGGACAGACTCCAAATCCAAAATTACCTTAACAGAATAAAGAACTGGGCCAAGATGAACAAAATGAATTTCAACAGTGAGAAATACAAAGTACTACACTTTGGCAATAAAAATGAAATGCACAGACATAGGATAGATGACATCTGGCTTGAAAACATAACATGTTAATGGGATCTAGGCATCTTAGTAGACCACAAGCTGAACAACAGTGTGACGTGGCAGCTAAAAACACCAATGCAATTCTAGGCTGCATCAATAGGAGTATAGTGTCTAGATTGAAGGAAGTCATAGTCCCATTCTATTCTGCTTTAGTCAGACCTTCTCTTGGATACTGTGTCCAAATCAAGGTATCACAATTCAAGGGCATCAACAAGATGGAACATGTTCAGAGAAGGGTAACAAACATGGTCCATTGGTCTAAAAGCCCTCTGAGGATCGGTTGAGGGAGATGGGTATATTTAGCTTAGAGGAAAAAAAGGCTAAGAATGAAACAAGTTAGCCATGTTTAAATATTGGAAAGGATGACACAGTGAGGCAAGGACAAGTTTGTTTCTGCTGATTCTGGAGACTAGGTCATGGAGCAACGGATTCCAATTGCAGAAAAAAAGATTCCAAGAAAACATTACAAATAATTTCTTGTTGGCTAGAGCTTTTTGGAAGTGGAATAGCCTGCCTCAGAGGGTGATGGAGTCTCCTTCTCAAGAGGTTTTAAGTGGAAGTTGGATGGCCATTTGTTGGGAGTGCCAGCCAAGAGTTCCTCTCTCAGTGTCTACCCTCCCACCCAGACAGATAATATCGTGGCAATGGTTGTGCTCATTTTAATTTCTTGCTCTAGAGCAATAAACTATGCCTCATGTTTATGTGATTCTGCTATCTTTGCTGATCAGTTTTCTAATTACCTATCAATAGGACAGGTGTCTGTTTATGAAATCTGTTTGTGCAGTTAAAGCAACCATCCTCTGCAATATACCTCAAGAGTTTATGTGATCAACAAATGGCTAATTTGGGCAGTTCCTCTTCATTTAATTTTACTGGTAGACGCTTCAATTTCCACTTTGCAAAGTTTTTAGACTAGGCAATGTAATAACTAAAACCTGGGACATCAGTTGGTTTTGAAGTCTCTACAAGATAGTCTATAAAAAAATTAATCCAATGCATCCTCAAAAAAAAAGGGATAAATTTCTTTAGATTGAATTCTTTTTATGATTGTAAGCCCCTTCAAGGGAGATGGGGTGGGGTATAAATATTATTATTATTATTATTATTATTATTAGAATTAGAATTCATAGCTCCTGAACCAATACATGAACTGAAAAAC
Organism: Anolis sagrei; assembly: GCF_037176765.1. Lineage (NCBI taxonomy): Eukaryota > Metazoa > Chordata > Lepidosauria > Squamata > Anolidae > Anolis > Anolis sagrei. Next base: position 42,552,226 of record NC_090021.1, read on the forward strand.
ATGACACAATTATTCACACTTTTTAAAGTTCTGGGTTTTACTTTTCTTTGTTCTAATGTACGTATTGTGGAGGAAGGTATATACAAAAAAAATTGATGGTACGAAAATTATGTATTAAAATGGGCTGCAATAGGCAAACTAGATCCATACATTGACAAAAGTGAGCCCAAAAAGGAAAGGAAATTTTCCATCTGGACTTTTAGAAATAATAATAACAATAATAATATTTATTTATTTATTTATTATTTTGAATATTTGTACCCCGCCCTTCTCAACTCCCTGGGGGGACTCAGGGCAACTTCCAATCAGCAGCAATTTGATGCCTCAATATATACATAATAAAAACAGTCAATAATTACAAATATTAAAAACATTAAAACAATACAATTAAAATCTACTAAGAATTACCACTCTGGTAGCCATTATTAGCCAAAAACTATGGTTGGATGCTCCATCAAACTTACCCATAATCCATTTCCAAGCCATTGTCAACATTGTTATTGTCAGTGTCCGCTTAATTACCTGAAGGCCTGGTACCACAACTTTATTATTATATCCTGCCTCGATCTCCCTGAAGGGATTCAGGGCGGCTTGCACGGGCACCAAGCCCAATATAAACAAGGTTACAAAGTAATATAATTAAAAACATATAACAATCAATTATCTTAAAACAAAAAAATCAATAAAATCTAAGGCATCATAAAACATAAACCAAGCAACAAACAACCAATAGCTGAGAAAAGTGGGCATGTGCAGATTTGAGACATAGGGCAGGACAAGGGCTAGTGCAAACACAAAATGTAGGGCCGGGGCTGGGAACAAAGTGCTGGAGATCCTACCAAAAGATGAGGTCTAGACAGAACAGCTGAATCATTATTTGAAGGCACATTGGAACAGTCAAGTCTTCAGGTCTTTCCAGAAAGTGGACAGAGGTGGGGGGCTAATCTAATCTCCCCGTGGAAAGTGTTTCAGAGCCAGGGAGCCACCACCGAGAAGGTCCTCTCTCTCATCCCCACCAACCATGCTTGCGACGGAGATGGGAGCAAGAGAAGGGCCTTCCTAGCAGATCTTAGCACTTGTGCCGGTTCATATAGGGAAATATAGTCCCCCAGAAAAGCAGGAACTGAACTGTTTAGGGCTTTATAGGTAATGACCTGCACTTTGAATTGGGTCCAGAAACTTACCAACAGCCAGTGGAGCTGCTTCAGAAAAGGTGTTGTCCACTCCCTGTTTCCACACATTGCTGTGGAAACAATTACAATTGTACCAATGTAGGTAATATAAATGTTGCAGGATAGGGAGCTATTGCTGGGTAGGAGACAGACCAGTGGTGGCATCTGCACAGTGTCATACAAAGGGGTTGCAATGTCAGTTCCCCTGCCTTGTGCAATAAAGTCAAAGTTTCAGAACTTTTGTTGGACAGCATTTATAACGGAGCTCAAGCATACATTTATAGCCCCCACCCCAATCCATTGATAACATCAGCATTTCAAGCCTAAATGGAATAAAATCTGTTTCAGAGACATATTCCTGCTAACTTTTTTTAAATGGAAAAGCACGTATATATGAGAGGTGCATTTTTAAGGGGTTAACAAATTATTTTCATTATTTTGAACTGGAGCTCTCCCTTGGCTTCTGCTCCATATTAGAGTTTTAAAACCAAACTGAATGAAATTGTAGGCTTTAACCTGCTTACTGAGAACATAATGTCTGTGAAAGTTCACAAAGGTCTGACAAAGACTGTCCATTTTGCAAACTAAGTGAGGAAAGTTCCTTTTAAAATGTGTCTGTACCTGAAGTCACAGGACAGGAAGAGTTCAGAAGGTTAATTTCATCGTTGGGTCTATGATGGATGTATAATTATGGCATTCTGGCTCCAAATGACATAAAATTTGCAGACATTATACCTTTCTCTGATAGAGTTCAGGCCTGTCTAATTTAAGGTAGAGTTGGACAAAGGTTTCTTGTTCTCCAAGGCAATTAAAAAGGAGCGAAAACTTGCCAATTCCCTCCTGTTGCCACTGACACCTTCATCTTCTGCCATCTATAGCCAGTTGCCAGTATTTACCTGCTTATATGTACAGCTAAAGTAGTTAAGGGGATGGGAGAATGATGTAAAACCTACCCTGAACAACCTTATGCACTTGTTAGACTTTCCCTGGATTGAGCAAAATCATCTGCTAGCGTCTCTTTAACCAAACTGTAGTGTGCGTTTGCAGAGCTCCTGTGATCTGAAACTCTAGTGCAGCCCTATGACTGTTGGTATAGGGTTTGAAACTTTGGGGTTTGGAACTGGAATAAAGAGCACGTAGAGTCCATTCAAAAAGCTACTGAAAAGGGTTACGTTACATGGCTAAGGGCAGAAAGATGTGTCCATGAGAAATATATTATTTATTTATTTACTCTATTTATATCCTGCCTTTCTCTACCCTGAAGGGAACTCAAGGCAGCTTTACATATGGACATTATGTTCAACAGGAAATCAAATCTTTCTTAACTCATTCTCAGTTATATTGCATATATATACATAGGCATGTTGGTGATCAAGTAACAGTATCCAAGTTGAGATATTCTTTGTCATGCAAACAATTTTCGGAAACAGCTGTTACAAGATGCAATGATGTCCAAAATCATGCAACTTCTGTTGAAACTATTGGGTAGTCTGAAAGAATCCTCTGACAGCAAGCCCAAAAAGTGTGTTATTTTCTCAGAATTTTAATAATATTAAATCCCAGGAAGCACAATGGAATTTCCTTCTGATTTAGATTTTGGACCTCATACTATGACGGAGGGAAAGCGTTGTATTAAAGTCGTGTTTAGTGCACTAGATTAAAAAGCAAATCATATCATTTATCAGTACATATCACATGGTTTTTCTTTCCTTTTCTCCCAAAATTATCAGTTTTCTGATTTATCACATGAGTGCAGGCAGATCCCATTTTTCCCCATGGGCTCTTCTGCTCTCCCTCCCAATTGGTTTTTTTATGGATTGCTAACTCTACTTTTTAAAAAAGGGAGAAAAGGCAGGGAAAAGAGCAAGCTTGAAAGGTTAGAATCAAGTGAAAGCAAAGTAGAGATCTCCTGAAGAAGTTCAATTTCTATTGAATACATTGATTTTTTAAAATACTCTGCAAGGATCAGGTAGATGGATTTTGGGAGATTACCAAGACATCACTGCTTTGTAGGATACGTTCTATACGAATGCTCATTGCTCCACCTCACCAAATCAATGCGGGTGAATCTGGCAGATCCCATCCTACGTGTTTTTCACCATTTTTTCCCTGTTTCCAAGTGATTCCTGAGGTCAGAAGACAATTTCTCCCATCACCTGTCTCCTCCCCATTTCTTTATACTTTCAAAACAGTTCCCTAACTAAGCATAAGAGGCAACAGGGGGAAGTCTCCTTGTGTCGTGCGATGGGCTCCATTTTACTTTGTCTCTTTAATGTTTTAGAACTGTTTAGAAATGAGGTGAGAGGGGAAATGATTGCATGGGATAAGGTCCATAAACAGAGATCTGGTGATAAAATGCAAAAATTGTTTTTGTTATTAGTGATGCACTGTTGTATATGCAAAACTGCATTTCTTCTCATTTATCTGTATCTCTTTATCATTATCCATCAGTTTGTAAAGTAATGAAAAAAGTTTCACAAGAATTTACTTAAATATATCTGTACATTTCATGGCAGGAGATCCTTCCTTCTTGGACAATCTGAAGCATGTCAGATTGGGTCAGCATTCATCTGAAGTTTTGCATCAGGCATTAAATCAGTTTGGAGAAGTTTCACACAGTTCAAGTAAATGTGTCATCATTATCAACATGTTGTTAATTTACATCCCATTTTTTTTCTCAAGATTGAGACCTAAACCAGCTCAAACCTCAGCTAAGTGTCTCATAGCAGATACTGAACTTTTTGGGACCCAGTCTGAACATCTTCTAGCTGTCTTGTGTAGACTAACAAAGAAAATATAAATGGTAGAAGGAGGAGATGGGAGAAATTAACAAAGTCATATTTGAAATATTTGAAATATTTAAATTTTAATTTTAATTTCTTTTTATAAAAACCAAATTAAAATAAGCCCCCCCCCTTTAAGGCTGCATTATGATTATTTTTCCATATTTACATTCCTTTCCCTATTTTTCATTTCACCCATTTGTTATGATGCCTCAAATGAACAGATTTTCTCCTTCTCTTTAGCTCTTCCTAAGCATGTTCCCTCTATTTTTAAAATGAGAAGAGCATACCTCTAAATTTTACCCTCAATTTATCAGAAGCCATGGCAAAAGTCATAATTTTGACTGCATAATCTGCCTTCATCTTATACACGAGGTTGATTTATACATGTGTATAATTATACAGTAAATGAGTGTACTGTACATATCTCCCTAAAATTTCCTCTTGCCAGATAACTGTCAAAGAATTAATATCATACAATGGCTTTGCATAGTTGTATCACAAAAGGAAGATTCTTCTCTCCTGTCTTTTCTGAAATACATTTTTGAACACACCTAGTTCTAAATGCACTGCTGTTGCTAGAATGATCTCACACAAAGGGCTGGACCTGGACTGTGATCTGCAGATTGCTTGACAGGGCTAACTGGTTTAGTTTTATGCACAGCCAGGACCTCATCAGGGTGCGTAAAGTACAGTGAAGTCGCTCCTTCTCCTCTCATCACATTTCACTACCTTGCAGTAAAGATCAAGTGGTGTCAGTTTTCCAGCCAGGAGTTACTTCCAGCACAGCCTCAAAGCAAGGACTTCATGCAGTTTTTAATTTGAAGTGCATTACCTGAACAATACCTATGCTAGCACTAAGGTGATGTGGTTAAATTAAAAAAAACAAGACAACATGAAATTTCTGTGCTCAGGCTGCACATCAGACAAAAGCTCCTTGTCTTCAGTGTTTTGTTCCCTAACTTCATCTGTAGTACAACATACATTAAATAGGGAGGGAGGAAAGGTGGTTATGATATCTGAACTACATCACTGACAAGTTGTGCAACTGTGCTATTGAAATTGTGATGATGCACAACAGGAACCACACAAGATGTCATTTGCAATGAGAGCTCCCATTGCTCATCAGAACATGTTGCAAATCAAGACTGTTGTGAAACAGCCACAATGCTGGCTCTGCTTGAACATTGTTCCCTACTCTGTAGCCATGCCTTTGTCCTCCTGAGAATACAAATGTTGTGTAATGGAGGAATTCAGCTATGTATGTATAGATGATACCAAGTCATTTATCAACTATCACACAACCCCATTAATATAATAGGATTTCCTTAGGCAAAGAATTGTTTGGGCAGGTTTTTCCTTTGAAATATAACCAGCAGCACCTGGTATGCATCAGCAGTCTCCCATTCAACAGCTAATCAAAACTGGACCTGCTTAGCTTCCAAGACCCAATGGGATCTCGTAATTTAGGGTATTCAGTTCCAACTACATGGCCATAAATCAATTTACAATGATGTACATTTCCAACAGGATGCCAGCCATAAAGCTACCAAATGCTTATGGGGCGAATATATAACACTCAAGACTGATGTTCCCTAACTAATAAAAACCTATAAAGTAATGGGAGGTATTGTTATTTATTACAGTATCAGTAGGATGGTGAATCCATTTTGGATTTTAGTTCAGATTTTAAGGAAGCTATCTAAAATGTTGACTCCTATTCCTCATATAGTATGGTATATGGCAGCTCCCAATTTCATTTTAGACTGCAAGTAATATATGATGTTTGTATCCTTCCCTTTAGGACTGAAGTAGTGGGAGCAATTTTCTGAAAGGTTTTTAGCATTTAAATGGGGGAGAAAAAGGTTAAGAAAACTCTCCCTTTCTGGGTTTTCCACTGAAGGCAGCAATCTCTGCAGTGCGTTTTGTTAAAAGGCTGGGAGGAAAATTGATTGCCAGGGAGCATCAAGTGTCATTTGGCCCTCAGAGATCCAGCTTACTTTCATATCTGTAACATGCTGACCTCCTGAAATTCCTTCCTTTGTACAACGTTTACCAGTAGAGAGCCCTATCTTCCTCTGCAATTGGGCTTCTTAAATGGAAAGCTGGCTCTGCAGGCAGCAACAGGTGGGGAAGGATTGTTCAGATCTATTTATATCCACCTCCTTCTCAAATAGCAACTGAGTTCAGAGGTAAATCGTGGGCAGAACTGAGCTGTTAATTCTTTTCTGGTAAACAACTTTCTGTTGTGGCTGTTGTAGCTTTTCTTTAACCTGACAAAGAAAAATAGTAAAATTGATATTCGTATTTTGGCTAGTTTTTCTTTGACAATTTTTTACATTTCTGAACTTTAAAAAAAGATCCAAACATAATGGATCTGTTATGAACAGGAAGGTGGAATCTATTCATAGGGCTCGTTGATAATAATAATAATAATAACAACAACAACAACAACAACAACTTTATTTTCATACCCTGCCTCCATCTCCCTGAAGGAACTCGGGGTGGCTTACAAAGGGACAAGCCCAGGAATACAGATTAAAAGCAGGCACAGAAAATCCAATCAACAACAAAAAATAAAAAAAAATCATAATCAGACAACATTGTAATTATCATATCAAGGCTGAGCATCAATGCTGGGTTCGGGCTCATCATTCCTATATGCAATAGTTCCTACATAGAGCCACTGGAAAGTGTGAGATATATAGGGCTTGGCTTGAATGTCCTTAACTATTAACATATCAAAAGTGCAAAGAAGGAACCAATCAAAGTTCGGGAGCTAGATAGGGTTGGGAAAATTCTCTAGTGAACTGCCTAGCCAAAGGCACAATGGAACAACCTGTCTGATCTCCTTAGGGAGAAAGTTCTAGAGCCGAGGGGGTACCACAGAGAAGGCCCTTTCCCTTGTCCCCACCAACCACACTTGAGACGGTGGCAGAAGTGAGAGAAGAACCTCTCAAATGACCTTAGAGTGCATACTGGTTCCTAGGGGAAGATGTGATCACAAAGATAGGCAGGTACCAAACCATTTACTGGTTTAAAACAGTTTTTTAAATGCTTGCTGGAACCATTTATTCCAAAGGTATTCAAAGAGTTGATACATGGACATGGTGGTCTCAAAGACTTCTGCTGGTAGTCCCTGGTAATTGTAGCACAAATATGGCACTGATTCCTGATGTCAGTCCCTTGCATCATATAGTTTAACAAACATCAGTGCAGGACCTTTTCACACAGCATAGTTATTGCATTATGCATGGCTGTATCCAGTGGACCCCCGGGGTTTGTATTTAATGATGCACTAGAGCAGTGGTTCTCAACCCGTGGGCCCCCAGATGTGGGCCCCCAACTCCCAGTATCCTAAGAGCTGGTCAACTGGCTGGGATTTCTAGGAGTTGTAGGCCAAAACATCTGTGGACCCACAGGTTGAGAACCACTGCACTAGAGCTCTTGGGCTGGGAATTCTAAATATAATTTTGTATCTCTAAACTCTATTCCATAGGATGCAGCTATAAGAGTTGAAGAGGAGCACAGTGTAAGCATGTTGTTATGCAAAAAAAAAAACCCTTGTCTAGTGCTTTAGCACCACAATTTCACAGATCCAACCCCAGGTTCAAAAGAAGTTATTAAAATGTTCATTCCCTAGAGCAGTGGTTCCCAACCTTTTTTTGACCAGGGACCACTTTGACTAGGGCCCACTTGACCAGAGACCCTTTGACCAGAAAACCCTTTGACTAGGGACCACTCTCCAATATTAGTACCAAAAGGGGCGGGGCCGGTCAGCTTTGTGGAAAGGGGTAGACATAAAATAAATAAAATAAATAAAAAGGAAGGAGGTTCATGGACCAGATTTTCATTCTCATGACCCACTGCTATGCACGGCCCACAGACTGAGGGCCACTGCCCTAGAGAGAATTGCCACAATTTGTAGAAAAGTATGCCTGTGTAAATATTTACTGTTATGTGTGTACTACGGAGATGGAGCCTCCAAATGTCAGTATTGTAGTTTTATTCCCACTGCCTTGGAGAGTGCATTTCTTCAGGACATTCTTACATTTTGGAATCACTGCAATTAAAAAAGAATGGTCTACTCTGCATTACAAAAATACACAGGGATTTTTACCATCTTATTTTATTGAGTTATCATTTCTGAAACATTAGGAGACAGCAGCGCAGACCACAGGAATGTCGTTTCAGAGCTCTATTTCTGTTCTGTATCCAAAAAGAGCAAATAACATAGTGGCACAAAGATAAACAAAACCCAAAGAAAGCCCAAGGAATTTAGGTCTAGCTATTCCAGAGTCTCCCAACTCCTCCTTCTGTCAAGTGTGTTCTCTGTGCGTACAAACCAAGTGCCACTGGCTGCAGTCTGTGGAGGTCAGGCTAATAGGATGGAGTGGAAACTGCAACATTCCGTTTGTCAACAGGGTAAGTCTAGTAGGAGCCACTGCAACCTGAGCAGTATCAAAACTCTTGCCAACTAACAATTGCCCTGCCAATGACCACTCCTTTTCTAGTCGCACTGGGTTATGTATAATCACAATTAATTCTGTCTCTTTGCCACAACAGAAGCTGGAGATTCCAACTTTAAAATGTAAGCTTCAGTGAGATGCTGGAACAGAGTACCCAAAACCATGGATGTACAACAAAGAGTTTAGTTTGGGGGGTGAGGAGCAGAGGATTTCTGCCATTTTATTTTATGTCCCTATGTTGTTGCTGCTGCTGCTGCCTCAACTCATCCCTTTCCCAACCACTTTGCCTCACATGGCAAAGCCCAGCATTTCTCTCCCTCCTTTTTCCCTTTCCAATGAACTTCCCATATCTCTGTCCCTCCATTCTCCACACAATGGTTCAATACATAATTAACCAAAACAATGATTTTTAAAAGAACAGGGAGGCATTGGCCAGGGCATTGTAAAACAAGAACAGCCACATCACCTCTGCTCTCATGTCAAGCAATAGAGATCTTGGACCACTGCTATCAGTGGCAGTTAATTCAGAAAAGCCAGGATGTGCATCTCAGTAAAGAGACTAGTAGTAGCAGCAGTAGTAATAGTAGTAATATGTCAGCTTTTACACTGTCATATAATCCAGATTATCATGAGTTATCTGCGTGCCTCTTTTTGATTTTGTGATAGTAGAAAACAAACAAATTGAAATTATACTTATCAATCTTCTCCTATCCATACTTTTTTCCCCTTGGCAAATGCCCATTCTTTCAGCTCTCTCTTCCTCATCTGGCCTTTTCACAAGTTCCTGAGTTGGGTAGCAAAGGCAGTTCAATCAATGCAGTGTTCAGGTGTGTAGTATCAAAGGACAAAAGGGGTCGGGCATCTTTCCAACTACCTACTTTTTTCTGTAATTGTTCCACAAGCATACATCCACATTTGCCTTTTGAGGAAGAAATGTTGGGAAGCGTATGATCCTGAGTGGGTTTCCATGGCCAAGTGGAGAGTTTAACATTTGCCTCCAGAATCAAAGTCCAACTTCTAAACCACTACACCATACTGGACCTTACTCCTACCCCCTAAACACATGCATTTATTGGTTGGGGATTGACTATTGTATTGCTTGGTGCTTGATCCTGCTTTGTACTAGGAATAAATTGCATATAGGGGTACAATTCAATTGACTATATAGAAATTTCAGAATATGATAAATCAGTGGTTCTTGGTCATTCAGGTGTTTTGAACTTCAGCTCCCACAATTCCTAACAGCTGGTAAACTGGCTGGGATTTCTGGGAGTTGAAGTCCCAAACACCTGGAGGACCAAAGATTGTGATAAACACAACAGAAGTATATAGCGTATATGGAACTCTTTCACAGATCTTTCCTCGAGGAGGTACACAAAGTCCAAATGGGGTTAATGGGAATGCTTGAGCTTCATTACACCTCATATGTCTCCGGGTCTTTAGGAATACAATGAGGCCAGACTGAAACGAGGCTGAAACATTTCTGGGGGCTGCCATTTTATTTGTATGCCTTTTCCAAACTAGGGCACAAACAAATTAAGGTTCATGACTTAATTAAGGCATCCAGACCCAGTGTCAGCTGTGTGGTAATCAGCAATTAAATCAGTGCCCCTATTTCCAGCATCCCTGTGTAATGACGGACAAAAATAGAAACATTTTCTTTTTTCATTGCTCACGTGTGTTAGTTCTTGAATGCCAAGATTCAATTTATCTATTAACCAGTAATGAAGGCTTTCAGCTGAGCCTATATTCCAAATTTGACCTGCTTTACTTTCCGTTCCCTCCTCTTAGGCAGAATGAGGCTGTTGTCTAAGGTCACAGATAGTGAAGTATCAGGAGCAGTAACAGAGTCTTAGAAGGTGGCAAGGTTGCCCCTGCAATTAGGCAGGGGTAATCTTGCCTAACTGCACTGCTTGAAGCAACTGCCTCAAGCAGTGCAATCAAATCAATGACTCCCTCTCCCTCTCCATGTGTAGTTTCTGAACTCTTTGACTTTTCATAACCCATTTGGTTATATGCACATACTCAAGTTAGAACGTTACTTTCCAATTCAGTGGAGACTATACCGCTGCCAGTACCAGTTTCAACTACCAGTTCTCTTAGTTTCTGTACATTTAACAGAGGAAGACACTATGATTCAACCCCAGCTCTTTATATGTTATTATATTATGCTATACTCTGAAATATTTTGATTGTCAGCTTTTAAAGTGTATTTTGAATTTATTTTCAAAACATAGTGATGTCTGGCATTCTGTACTGCGAGTCAGGATTCGTAAGCCACCTTGAGTCACCTTCAGATTCAAGAAAAGCAGGATAGAAATACCATAAATAAATAAATAATCTAGAGTTGCAGCTCCGTAACTGCTCCATATTCACTATATCTATATAGAAAGGGGGGGGGGGGATAATCTTCTTATGGTAGCATTTGGTTCCGTTCTGTTTTTAAAGGAAACTGATAATATTTTCAACCCCAACAAATGAGATGTATTTTGACTGTAACCCTCCACATTCTGAACTATCACATAGACAAGTGTGGACCCCAACCATTCCGCATTCTTTATTTCTTTTCTTTTTAAAATGGAAACTTCACAATAGCAGAAGTCTGAAATCTACATCTAAAAAGGAGGAAATATAGTCACAGCAAAGTGGTGATATACCACAATTGCACAATTCCTGAAGAATAAATTAATAAAACCGCATTGAGTCACCTGTTTGGGCTGAAAAATGTTGTATAGAAATAAAGCAAATAAATAAATAAATATAAAAACTACTGTAAATGTTTTGTAAAAGAGGAGTGGCAGCAAGAAAAGGAACACCAAGGCTCATTTCAAGAATGATCACGGGGACGCCTACCCTAAATATCACTAAAATGAACTAAAAGAGACAAAACTAAGAGTTCCCATCCCAGACTTTAGCTGTTTCCACGCACATCAGGAGCTCTGAAGAGAAGTATTTCCTGGGTCCAGAATTGTCCATTTCCAAACACTTCTGAAACAGTTAATAGATGGAGACCCATAGGGCAACCAGCGGAAGTGATTTTTTGTTGTAAGGTGGGTTCCATGGAATTCAGTCCATCTGTAAACCATTTTTAAAGTGTGCAGAAATGGGATGGGGGTGGGACAGGGGGATCCTGAATACTAAAACAGCCAGCAGCCCCCAGCTAGCCTATAAACTAGCAGCTTCTCCAGGAGCTGGAGATCTATTTTGATAGTGATTAAAATACAAAGTGAATGATGGTTTTGTCCTCCCACCATTTAGTGAGGCTGTGACAATTAGAAGCAGGACTCCATCACAAATCTTTACCATAGCCTTGTTCATAGATGGGAGAAAGGTGGAAAAGTCATTTTCTTGGCATCCTGATCACAATCAGAACAGATCCCTGTTTCTCAGAACAAATGTTGTCTGCTTCAGGGGATGTTACTTCATTTGTTGTTGCCTTCAAGTCATTTCCAACTTATGGAGGCCCTCTGGGATTCTGAGGATGAAAACATGTGATTCACCCAGGGGACCCAATGGGTTTCCATGGTCAAATGGAGAATCAAGCTCTGGTCTACAGAATCTATGAAGTCCAATGTTCAAACCACAATCCCACACCGGCTCAAATGTGCAGCTAAGTAGGAAATGTAGAATAAGGGCTTTTTAAAATTCTTCCATGAGGAATCAAGCAGCCCTCCACATTTTGAATAGCAATTACCCACAGTTGTAGGGTAGCAGTTGTATATGCTATCACACAAAAAAGATACAAAGTGACTGCAAATGCACATAAAGTTTATAGGAGAGTAGGATGGAAATGAATTGCATACTGTAATGAAGGGCAGAATGACAATACACTAAATGATTACATTTGAAATATATGCATAAAAATACTTCCACAATATTCTAAATGCAAACATATAAAGTAATAAATAAACAAGGTTGCAATATGTTGTCTACAAAAGGAAGTTTAAATTAGAATCTAGTGTTAAATGCCAGTTGTTTTGTAATGTTTCATTCTATTCAGATATATTTGGTTGTAATCTAAAAATGAAGTCTTTCGTATTTGTTTCCTCAGTAATTCTTTCATTTGGAAAAATATAAGATTCGTTCCGGGAACATATTCAGCTTATTATTCTTATTATTGTATCCAGGGCTTGTGAATTATTGCATACACTGAATGTTTATAAGCTACAAAGTGGGTATATCTCTTTAGTAATTCTATTGGAATTGGATGAAATGTCATATGTGACTTCTCTATTAACCTCTTTGTGGGTTTGTTTCAATGCTTTTGCATTTTAAAAGTTAATTAAGAAGTGGTATTCATATTGACAAAGACGTTCAAAACTCCATTATACTTGTCTTGTGCCCAAGTTATGAACAATGATTGCTTATATTCTGTCCTTCATATTTCTATATTCAGTATATATTGTGTAATTATTTTATACAGGTACTCTGATACTTACAATTTAGCATATTGTCACTCAGCCTTTTGCCACAGTTGTGTGTTATTTATTCTCTCTCCTATATATTTTGTCAATTTGAAGCTATGTGTTTTGCAATGGACTGCATCTTCTCGCATTTCTTGTCATTGGTTGCCCTGTCTAGGATTGCTAGAACAACATCTGGAGGTTTACATGAGTCCCACTGTTGGTGTAATATTACAAAAATCCCCCTTTGCTTTGGAGTTATTTTAAGCAGGCATCACACATTTAGAAATGAGGCCATATTTCCACCCCCTTGCCTGCACACTGGTACCCCACTACTAGAACTGCATTAGTTCTACAGTGTAGATGCACTTTAGTCCAACATGCAAGCCACTACATCAAACTAATTTTCATAATTACTATACTAGATCAAAAATTATTGGAGTCAGCAATTTTTTTACATATCCATTCATTATGAACATGTGTAAGGCTCAGTCATTTAACTGAAACCTAGAAGGAAGACACTCCATTTTGTTCTGTTGGGGAATAGAATAATATTTTTAGGCTTCTACTGCCTCCTGAAAGATAACTGTTTATATGCATTCCTTATTAACTAGGTAATCTAAAACCATATCATATTACTAAGACAAAGCGTCCTCTAGTGATCTGAGATTGTCTAGTCCAGTGGTTCCCAACCTGTGGGCTGTGGCCCAGTAATGGGCCACAAGAACAAAAATCTGGTCCTCTTTATTTATTTTATGCTCCTTTCTGCAGAGCTGATCAGCCCCACCTTTTTTGGTACTGATGTTGGAGAGTGGTCCTTGGTCAACGTGAGTCCTAGTCAAGTGAGTCCTGGTCAAGTGGACCCTGGTCAAAAAAAGGTTGAGAACCACTGGTCTAGTCGAATGCAATACTATAGATTACTCCAAAGGCAAAAGCAGATTTAGAACTCCATTTGGGCATGACAGCCACCCTTGATTTATTATGTCAATGCCAGTATAAAAAAAAAATCCTCCCCCCCCCCCCCAAAGGGAAGAGAAGTAGGAATTGAAAGAATATTAAAATATATTCAAAACATTTTTGGAAAAACTTCCTTGACTAACAAGAATCTTTCCAATGAGGAACATGCTATATTTATGTTGTACACAAAACATCTTTTTCTGCACATGAAACAGCAAATAATATTTTTACAGCAAAAATACTGGGGGGAAATTCGAAGAAGCTGTTTATTCCTCAGAAAATACCACAATGAAAAACTTACCCTGCATAGAATTTATACAGAAACCATTTTTTGCACAGGAGAAAGTTTTTCTGGAACATACAAACACATTTCTGCATAGAAACATTGTTGTCTGTGTAGCAAATATGGTTTCCTGCACAGAAAATACTTTTCTGAACAAAAACCCCACATGTGAATTTTGCACAAAATTAAGTCCCGAATTGTGAGTAGCCTTAAAAACTTGCATGGTTTTCAAAGATTTGTCACTTTCAATGAAAATTTTACTTAATAGAGAGTTTCAAGGGATCTTGGTGATGATTTAAAAATTATATACATACATACATACATACATACATACACTGATGGGGGCAAAGGGATCTTGGTGCCATTTTTAGTTCATTTATTTATATTAATTTTTTTTTTAAAAAAAGAAAATACAATTGAGAGAAATATTCTAATAGCATATGAACATTTATAATTGGTGAGAAATCAATAAAAAAATTGCATTGGACAAACAGTAACATTTTTAGTAAGTATTCCAAGCTCTGGATTATGTTTATAATTTATTCAGTTGCACCACACCTTACAAATTTTGAGCCAATATTTATTGTCATTGTGTATTAATTTCAACAAATTCCTCATGTCTCAAAATGGTGCTTTTGGAATAACTACATTTTAACAGAGAATAATGTAAATGTTGTGCATCAGTCCTTTAGAGGAGGCTCACAGTGGAAAACTAGATGAATTGATATTTTAATGAATTAGCAAAAGCAGCATAAGGGTTTTTTAAAAAAAGAAACCCTTATATTACTTTTTATAATCGCATTATAGTTGCTGGGCTGTGTCCTTCAACCTGTGATGCATTTGTCTTCCATTTGTCATGACTGTCTTGATAACTAGGGATTACAGGAATGGTTTGAACTGGATTGCTAGTAAATTTGCTAATAAAAAGTCCAGTTTTCTGAGACTACTTGCTGTTTCCTTTCAATTCTGATTTATTTCTTGTAAGCATTTATTTGTATGAAGCTCCATTTAATCATGCCAGCCTGCATAATACAGGTTTATCAGTAAACAAAGTATTAGGCCTCTGGAATAAAACAGAAATTAATGTCTTGTGATGTGAATCTTGTAGCTGTCAGATGGCTACTCCACTCAGATTATTCTTAACTCCGAGCAATTCTGAAATCTCAGGAACGCCAGATTGGTGTGCCTAGCATTTTAAGAGGCCATCCTAATCTAACACCTGAAATTAAGGTTATGTTCACTAATACTTGAAACAGTAACTAAATATCACATCTCTGTTCATTTTGCTCAGAAGTAGGCAATTTGTGTTCCTCCAGATGTTGTTGGAGAGCAATTTCCATGCACCAGGTGTTAGTAGATTGCAGATTTCAGACAGCACTGGCTATGTTAAATAGGCTTGGTGGGAATTACAGTTAATAAACATATAGGGTTGCTGGGAATCTGCAGTTAAAACATTTAGTGAGTGATCCATTCTCCCCCCCCCCCAAAAAAAACTGGTTCTTATTCAGATATTTCCATTATCCCCACCCCATCCATCCAAAGATCATGGTTTGTCATTTCTGCTGTAGAAAGATAAAGAACTGAGCTATTTTATAGAATCACAGAGTTGGAGGAGACCACAGGGTCCTTTAAAAATGTGTTCTGACTTGAAATCTGCTAAGAGAAGAAAAACACCATCAGATCCAATGGATGCCCATGTAATGTACAATCTATTGCATTAGCAAACTACTACAGTAGAATGTATTGTCCATGATATAGACTTCAATTCTGTTGGTAATCACATCTAAGATACACCTATTGGATCAATTGATGAATGGCGAATCAACACTTATGTAAACCATAGTAATTCAGTGGGTCTTTTTTACTTGGGACTATTAATAAAATTCTGGCCTTGAGGCTCATCTTTGCCATCCTTTCCTTGATACACATTTATTATATAAACAATATTATTATGATACATATGAGAATTATAATTGTGAAATTACTATGATTAACACATCAAAGTTTTAGAAAATTAAGCCTTAGAAAAATATGTGATTTACTTCTACTACAAAAATATTATATACATTCTCCATGGTGAGTTATTACTATATGAAGTTGATCAAATAAAAATAGCATAATTAAATAATGGCAAGCTCTGCATCATGTCCATCACTTCGTTTTCCCTGTCTCGTGAAGTGGCACATTGTACATGGTCCCAGAGAACATTGGCCTTCTTCACTAGAGGTCTGCATCTAGAAGGTCCTGCAAGAGTTTAATCACATGTTGCGGATGGCTGGAGGCATATTCAATAAGCTTGAGTCCCATTTGCTTGTGAAGGCTCTTAGCCAGTTTAGACACCACAGTTCTCACATTCCCGCTCTTTCCAGGTAATATCCCATTGCCAATCATGTTGTTCAGGAAGTACCAGAGAACAGGAAGGACATGACGCTCCACAATCTGAGGTTTCCGTGGATAAGCCAAAGCCACAAGAACTGACATGCAAGAGACAAAGGATAAGGATGAATTCAAGTATCTGCTCAACTTTTGTAATCATCAGTTATCTATAACAGCCTAGCTTTGAAAACTTCATTAGCTTCCAATCTGTGACCAAGTCAAGTTTAAGCATTAGATGTCCCTCTATAAGAGCATTAGATGTTGCTCTAGGGGCCCTTCCACACAGCCCTATATTCCAGAATATCAAGGCAGAAAATACCACCTTATTTGAGTGTGGACTTAGGTAACTCAATTCAAAGCAGATATTGTGAGATTTTCTGCCTTGATTTTCTGGGACATAGGGCTGAGTGGAAGGGACTGAAGCCTTTGTCTCTCTTCCTCTTCCACCTTCCTGGAAGATCCAACAGAGGACCTTGGAGCAGAAATCCCCCCTCACCTACCGAAAGAGAGGGTGCAGTGAGGGAAAAGATTTTCAAGCCTTATGGGGTCTTCTCCTGGTAAGTGCAGGGGAAAATGTGGGGAAGGGAGGGCGAGGCTGGCAGTGCGAATACCTACCCCTATCTGGATACACCTCCTGCAAAACCCTAGAATTCAGACCAGCTGTGTGGCCTCCATCCCAAGAGGAACTGGGATTTAAAATCCCAATTCCTCTCAGATCTTTTGCCTGTCTGGAACCACCCTTAAACTCTTAACTGTCACTTTCCCTTTAAGATATCCTGAATGCTTCTGGTGCACTGATGTGCATCTCTGCAGGAAATATGAAAAAAAAACTTGCACAGTGTTTACAGACCATGTTCAATGTAATCACTGTCCTGGTCTCAAACCAGTTCCAGGCATGGCATTAATCACCCACACAGTGAAACCATTGCCATGCTGAATTATAGAGTTAATGTACTTAGATGTGCCCCCAAAGGCCTGGAAACCAAGTCTTATAAGGAATGGCTTAGGGTATGTTTAGCTTGGTTAACTAAAGGCTGAGAACTTTAAATATCTGAAAGGACAGCATAGCAGCTTGCTTTCTGCTGTTCCAGACTCTTGGACATAAACTAATGGTTTCAAACATACACTTTAGATAAAAGCACTTAACAATAAGAGTTGTCTGCGAATAAAGCAGAGTACCACAAAAGAGTTCTCCTGCATTGGTGGTCTTTACACAGAGGTTGGAGGTCATCTATATATTTCTGCATGGGAGAAAGTTAAACTACATGGCCCTTGTGGTCCCTTCTAATTCTATGATTCTATTTAAAAACATGTTTTAGATTCTTATTTTAAAATTTATGAATATTTTAATGTTATTGTAATGCACCTTGAGTATGAATGAAGAATACAGAATAAGTATAAAAAAAAGACACCCCCCCCCAATAGCGCAGAAACCTGCTTCACTAGTGCACTACTGTACTTGAAAATATAAATATGTTGTCTTGATTGAAGAGGTTGGGCTTTCTCTTAACCCTAAAATGTCACTTTTATTGCACTCTGTATGTGCAAGAGCTTTTTCATATGAACTCGTAATTATCAGACAAGGAAACAGCATTGCTACATCTTATTTCTTTCTACCTCTCACCCATCCAGAGTTCATTAAATCTCTTTTCCTATTACGTCTGAGCCATGAAACTCAGTTTAATCTCCAAATTTAAACAGCGTATTAGAAGTCCGCTTTATAGTGTATACGCCCTTGATGCTCTGGTATGTAGTCAAAGATGTAAATAAGAGTTTCCTAGCTGAGATGAAGTAGGAAATTGTAATTTGAAAAACACAACAAATATTGCATTAAAGACATGAAAAATAAAGGAAGGAAAGGAGGGGCATGCGGTACAACAGCCATGGATTTGGATAAGTTAAGCGGAGTAATCATTAGTAGATGGCTAGCTAAACAGCCACCAGACTAGCAATAGCTAATCAGAGTGTAAGTATACTGTTTTAATCTTTATTTATTAATGTTCATGTTTAATTGTTACATTTGTTATTCTGTATTTTATGATGCGGCATTGAATTATTGCCAATTGGATGCCGCCCTGAGTCCCCCCAGGAGTTGAGAAGGGCGGGGTAAAAATGTTCGAAATAAATAAATAAATGTATCACATCAGACCAAGACTAGGTGACAAAACAATCATTCAGTCCAAAAACTGCAAAACTCAATAATGGATTTGTGAAATGGCTCACACTGACTCTTCAGTGCATTCCTTGAGTATAAATAAGTCCTGCTGAGAACTCTTAGACACAGATAGAAATGCATTGTTAATCCCTGACATACACACACCCAATTCTACAGGTCTGCTTCTGAATAAACCATTTTTATGGTTTTGCAGGACATTCTTAACTGTTTCCTCCCAAAGATGGATGCATCAAGAACATACATTTTATTGCAGATGGTATAGCTTTGGAATGGCTGTTATCATTTCAAGCCAGCCATAAACAGAAGTAGGCCAGCACTCAAGCACCACCACAGGAGTTTGGAACACTCTTGTACCAACAAATCAGAAGGCGTCCAAAAAGAATGAACGTTGGCACATTCGCTCTCGGGAAAAGATGAGATGCAGCCTTCGCCCCCAATTTGAACAGGTGTAGATGCCAATACAAGACATTTTGCTGTGGGACTTCCGGTGGACGAAAATGGTGGCAGGAGCGGCTTGCTGAGGGCTCTCAGCTAAGCCACCCGATTTCGACAGATCGAGAGGGGTAATC
This sequence comes from Anolis sagrei, assembly GCF_037176765.1. Taxonomy (NCBI): domain Eukaryota; kingdom Metazoa; phylum Chordata; class Lepidosauria; order Squamata; family Anolidae; genus Anolis; species Anolis sagrei. The sequence continues at coordinate 42,571,414 of NC_090021.1, forward strand.
CCTTTCCTCAGCCCACGGATTGAAGGGGGCTGAGTCGCGGAGCCAGCGGACCCCCTCACAAAGCCCCAAGACGGCCCCCACCCTCAAGGAGGGGGCTACAAGAGGGCGGTGAGGAGACTGGTCGGGCGAGCGGATCGCGAACGGGAAGCGGGGGATACCCCGCAATTACTGCTCCATCGTCCGTTTTAGCTGATCGAAGAGCGGAACGAAGAATAAGGCCAGACATGCTGGCATAGAGCAACGTAAGTGCTCAGCTGAGAGAATTCACTTACTTTGAAACTATTCTAATTTCCAAGCCCCGAGGGGGAGCCTAAGAAATAGACCGAATTAAGATTTATTTACAAAACCTCCACGAGACTTACAGAGGGAGGAAGATATTATATTCAACAAAATACCTGACTGGATAAGAGAAGCACTATGAAGTGCCATCATCTATAAAGGGAAATATAAGATTACAGAGGAAGGAGAGAGCCAAAAGAAAAAGCTTACTTAGTGAATATAAACCGATATAGCCAGCAGGGTTGGTTGGCAGAGAAGCCTTCCAACCCTCCAGCTCCATTTATCTTGGCTTTATTATACTATATTATATTAACATAACGCTTTTTGCCAAAGACATAAGATATAAGTATATTCCTTAACATTTCAAGAAATTAAGATGGCGGACTAGAATGTAAAAGGTAGAACAACAACCACGGCCGAGTCGCTAACCTTGAGAAGCAATTGTTGTGTCTACTGAGGGCTCTTCTTGTAAACATCCCCGCATGGTCCCCACCTCCAGTGCTGACGATTGACTGACGACTGACTGTATCCGGGTGTATTCAGGAACAGGAACAGGAAGTGACGAAACGAAACCCACAAACTACTGAGACTTTAGAGTTAGTAAAAGTATAGAGGCAGGAAGAGGTGGAGAGAGCAGCGTGGCGACGAGTTCAATGGGCAAAGGCTATAGAGCTATGAAAATATAGACAACGGACTTGGATGAGAAGAAGACGACGGCAGACCAGGACGAGAAGTTGACGGGCGGCGGACCAGGAAGAGAAGAAGACGGGCAGCGGACCAGGACGAGAAAAAGACGGGCAGCGGACCAGGACGAGAAGAAGACGGAAATAAGATTTGTTTTTTGAATATTTGTGGAGGAAAGATTAACTAAGTGGGTGGAGAAAAAACTTTGGAAGACTTTGATTTTCTTGAAGAACCCATTTGGGACGAAGTAAGAACCAACAGACAAAATACATGTATGCTATTAATCAATTAATAATAAAAATAATAATAATATAAAAAAAATTAATAATAATAATATCTGTACATTTAAAATAACTGACATACTCATCCACCCACTACTAAATTATCAATAATCTGGAGAAATAGCAATACAATACAAATAATAGATTAATAAATTAATAATAATAAATAATTTAAATCATCAGTTAAAAAACCAAACAAATAATTGAATAATAATTGAATAATAACAAAATAAAATAAAATAATAATATTAATATTAAAACAATAATAATAATAATAAATAATAATAATAATATTCAATAAGTTTAAATTAAAATATATCATCGACAATATATCACAATGTCAACTTCAAAATTTAAAATGGAAAAAGAGCTGAAGGATCCTAAAACCGCAGCCAGAAGAGGCTCAGGCCAAGAAGAACTTTTAGCCGCCCTGGCACCAACCACATCGGCCGCATCCTCTTCAATAGGATGGAAGGAAATATTAAAGGAGATACAAAAGCTATCAGAGAAACAAGACCTTTTACAAAAAGACTTTGAGAAGAGATCAATAAGACATGAGGAACAACAAAAGTTGATCAGAGAAGAGATGGTAGGAATCAAAAAAGAGATAAGACAAGACCTGGAGAAGATGAGTAAGGACATAACTGATTTAAAAAAAGATAAAACAAAAATTGAAAAATCCCAAATTAAGCTTCAGAAGAAGATTGAACAAATAGACAACAAGAACTCCAAGCTAGAAAAACTGCAAGATAGACTTGAACAGAATGAATCGGAGTACCAATTAAGATATCGAAATGTAGTGGAGGCCGAAAATGAAGATATTAGAGATACAATAATCAAGATAACAGCGAAAATATTAGACTGCACAGAACAAGAACTGGACATGGGGATAGATCGCGTATTTAGAATTCAAACTAACTATGCAAAGAAAAACAAAACCCCGAGAGATACAATAGTCAAATTTGTTAGAAAGAGGGTGCGAGATGAGGTTCTTAAACAAAGTACTATAAAGCCGATTTTTTTTAAAGATAACAAAATTTTGATTTTAAAAGAGTTCCCGATTTCTACTCTAAACAGGCGCAGAAAATATTTCTTTTTGACGGATGAACTCAAACGACTCAATATCAGATTTCGGTGGGAAAAATATGAAGGCATCATGGCAACTTACAAGGGCGAAAAGTACTGGCTTACGTCGGAAGAAAAGGCCAAAGATTTTTATAAAAGATTGGAACGTGACAAACTGATAAAAACCTCACCGAAATCAGCAGAAAAAGGGAAAAAGCCCAAAAGAAAAAGATCAAAATCCCCAGAACCACACGGCGCTACTTCCAGCATGCAATCGACGAATGAGGACGGAGATGACGAGGATGATGAAGAAGACGTGGTAGAATCGGAAGACATACAGACTACAGAATAATTATGATGGATTTTACATATCATTTACACTGCTTCTCAAACAATGTCAACGGATTAAATTCTCCCAACAAGAGAAGGAGACTCTATAACCAATTACGACGCGGCAAATATAGTATCATAGCACTACAAGAGACGCATATCAAACATAAACACGCCCAACACTTAGAACAAAAACAATTAGGTAAATTATACCATTCATCAGCAGATAAGAAAAAAAGAGGGGTGGCATTATATATAGATGAAAAACTCACGTCAGAATTATTATTCAAGGACCAGGAGGGTCGAATGATTGCAGTTAAACTATCCCTAGGGATGGAAACCATTATTATAGTAAATATTTATGCTCCGAACGGACCGAAGGCTAATTTTGCGAAAACTCTCAAAGAATACTTACTGGACATTCGAATAGACCACATGATTGTTTTTGGGGATTTTAATGGTATCATGGACAAAAGGTTAGACTCAACAAAACACCATCGAAAACAAAATAAAGAAACTCAGAGTACTTTACCGAATTCTTTCCACCAGCTGAAAAGAGAGTTTGACATGGAGGATACATGGAGAGCCCACCATCCAAATGAAAAAGACTATACATTCTATTCAAATCGTCATGCCAGCTGGTCTAGGATCGATATGATTTGGACTACAAAACTACTAACATCCAAAGTAAACGAAATTAAAATCCTGTCAAGGGACTTATCAGATCACAGCCCTGTTATAATGGAGATAAATTACAGGAAACCAGTAAGGAGATGGAGACTGAATGAAAACCTTATAAGAACACAAGAAGATATTAATAACTATAAAAAGAGAACACAAGAATTCTTTGAAATTAATGACACAAATGAGGTAAAGACTCAGATAGTTTGGGACGCATATAAGGCTGTGATGAGAGGCCTGCTAATTCAACACAACTCAAAAAGAAACAAACTTAAGAACCGAAAAATAGCAGAGGTCGAGAAAGAGATACATAATAAAGAAATTGAGTTGAAGAAAGATCCAAAAAATCAAAAGTTGGTTAAGGAATTGACCTTCCTTAGGAAAGATAAACACAGTTTGGAGATAGAAAAACTGGCAAAAGATTTAAAATATCTCAAACAAAACTCCTTTGAAAACGCTAACAAAATTGGCCGCTGGCTAGCAAGAAAATTAAGGAAAAAGAAAAACGAGCTAGGCATAAATAAAGTCAATATTAATGGGCGGATGATAACTAAAGATAAAGATATTCTGGAGGCCTTCCGAGAATATTATCAACACCTGTTCAAAGAACATAATATTGACAAAGAAAAAATAACGGATTATCTAAGTAATCAGAAATTGGAAAAAATTTCAGAAGAGCAGAGAGAAAACCTAAACAAACCCATTTCCCAATTAGAAATCAAGAAAGCAATTAACAATTTGAAGAATAATAAAGCACCAGGGCCGGACGGCTTCTCTGCTGCTTATTATAAAACTATTCAAGAAGAAATTACACCTATGTTACAAAAAATTATGAATAAAGTTTTAAATGAGCGAGAAATCCCAGAAACATGGAAACTGGCAGACATCACATTGATTCCGAAGGAAGGAACAGACCCAACAGAAATAAAAAATTACCGCCCGATTTCATTATTGAATCTGGATTATAAGATTTTTGCAAGTATCATGGCGGATAGATTCAAAACATTTTTAGTAGATTGGATTGGAGAAGATCAAAACGGCTTTTTGCCCAGAAGAAATATTAAAGACAATTTAAGAATAATCATTGATGCTTTAGAATATTATGAACACCACCATCAAAAAGAGATTGCATTACTGACAATAGACGCTGAGAAAGCGTTTGATAATATGAAATGGGACTTTGTCAAACTGCTCTGTAAAGAAGTAGATATTGGATTTCAATTCCAAAATGTGATTGAAACTATATTAGACGACCAAAAAGCTAAATTATGGATTAATGGCACAAGTTCAGAAGAAATAAAGATAGAAAAAGGGGCGAGGCAGGGATGTCCACTGTCCCCCCTGATTTTTATTTTTGCGCTAGAAGTCTTGTTGAGAAATATTAGACAAGACAAGACTCTGAAGGGACTGAAAATAGACAATCAGGAATGTAAGATCAGGGCTTATGCGGACGATCTTATAGCCATAATCGAAAGCCCTAGAGATAATATTGAGAACTGGATTAAGAAATTGGAGAATTACGGAGAAGTGGCAGGTTTTAAAATAAATAAGGAAAAAACAAAGATGCTGACTAAAAACATATCCTCTGAAAAGCAGAAAGAACTGCAAGACAAATCTGGAATTAAGATAGTCAACAAGATTAAATATTTAGGAGTGTGGTTAACTGCGAGGAATCTCCATCTCCTGGAAAATAATTATTTAAATAAATGGAAGGAAATTAAAAAGGAATTGGAAAGCTGGGAAAGACTTAATCTATCTCTGTTAGGAAGGATAGCCGCAGTAAAGATGAACATTTTGCCTAAAATGTTATTTTTATTTCAAAATTTACCTATTATTAGAAATTACAGTTATTTTAAAAACTGGAATAAAGACATTTCAAAATTTATTTGGAAGAAGAAACATCCAAGAATCAAATTTGTGACAATGATTACACCAAAGAAAAAGGGCGGTTTTGGTCTTCCTGACTTGACATTATATTATGAGGCTGCGGCATTGTCGTGGATAAAGGACTGGTCCTCTTTGAAAAAACCCAAAATACTAACCATCGAAGGATTCGACCTGAGACAAGGGTGGCATAATTACCTCTGGTATGAGGGGGCCCAAAAGGAGAAAAACTTTGGGAACCATTTCGTACGGTCAGCATTATTAAAAGTTTGGAGAAAATATAAAAACCTTTTTTGCCAAAAAACTCCCTTATGGGTATCGCCCTTAGAGGCAAAACAAAGAAGGCTATTGGGATGGTCCCAATGGCCGAAATATGGTGACATACTATGCAAAAAAGGAGATCTATTTGAATTAAAAAGACAAGAGGATATTGTTTCTCAATTTAAAAACATATCTTGGTTCCAGTATGCACAACTTAAAGAGGCTTACAATATTGATAAAAAGAGAGGTTTTGTAGAAAAAGAGGACTTTTGGGGAAAACTATTGCAATCAGAAAGGAAAACTATTACAAAATTATATAGTAAACTCCTGGAGTGGGCTACAGAAAAAGAGGTGATAAAAGACTCAATGATTAATTGGGCGAGAAATATTGGCAGATCGATTTCATTAAAGGAATGGGAAATAATTTGGGTGAAAAGGATGAAATATACCTATGCTTCAGACTTACAAGAGAATCTACTAAAAATGATGCATAGGTGGTATATGACCCCCAAAAAATTAGGATTAATGTACAAACAAATGAACATAAATTGTTGGAAATGTAAAAACCACGATGGATCTTTTTACCACATGTGGTGGTCTTGTGATAAGGCGAAGACTTATTGGCAAATGATCCATCTTGAATGCAAGAAAATATTAAAATTAGAATTTCCTCTGCAACCTGAACTGTATTTATTAGGGATGTTTGACTCAGACCTATTGAAAGACGACAATAAGGAAAAACTTTTTACTTTTCTTACTACGGCGGCAAGAATGGTTTATGCCAAGATGTGGAAGCAGGAAAATATACCGACTAAAACAGATTGGATTGTTAAAATAAAAGACATCAAGGACATGGACGAACTTACATACTGGCTCAAACAATGGAAGGGTCGGGTAACCAACCCTACGGACTGGTCGGTATTACAAGAGTATTTAGAAAACAAAGACAATTGGTCCTAGAATTGACTAAGAAGGAGATTAGAAGATATAAAAAGGGACATTGCATATGCTTACAGATCAATACGACGAGTTACGATATATTAGATATTAGTTATATGATATAAGATAGAGATATATATTAAACCAGGCGGTAAAAGCCTATATAGCTTATGGGTTAAGTACAAAGTAAGTTGAATGGAGGTCACTTCCGGGTGTGTGTTTTCTTTCTTTTTTTTTTTTTTTTTTTTCTCTTCCATATCTTGGATTGGTTACTGGGCACTCTCTTGTTGGCTAAATGTATTCTTTTCTTGGTTTTTTTTTTTTTTTTTTTTCTTTTCCGCCTTTTCCCTGTTTTTATTGTATATGGATGAAAATTTGAATAAAAAATTATTTAAAAAAAAAATAAAAAAAAAAAAGACATTTTGCTGTGAAGAAAGAAGCCCTTTGCCTCCTGCTGTTATCTGAGTTATTGATTTGTTCATTTGGAAGAAACTCCTAACTGTGTGCAGTCTGTTTGTTACCTGACAGGCGATCTGTAATATCCTGCAGAGCTTGGCCAACGATGAAACGCACCCTGCTGGCAAACGTTTGAAGCAGAAAAAGATTATCTGAAAGGGACAGAAACATTTGTGTGTGAAAATTATTGCCAATGAAGGAAGAAGAAGATGGGGGTGGGTGGGTGGAAAGAACATTATTTGTATTGCACAGTACATGAGTCAAAGTGCCCCCTTTTTTAAAAAGAAAGAGTCAAGGAGGTACTCGCTTCCCAGTTCTTGAAGACATCTCATACAGGCAAATACAACTCAAGGGTGAATTGAGCACAATTAAAGAATTGTGTTTTGAAGCACCACAAAGTATTGTAATATGAGCATTTCCCCCTCTGTGACAATGGAGCTGTTTAGGCCCCTGTACACATACAGATCATTGCTATACATTAGAGGTATAATGGTGAACCTCAAACAGCATCTTTGGTTGCACCTAAAACATATCCATCTAATGAAAGACCCAGCAGACTATCTCTCCAGACTCCTGACAAGAGTAAAATGTGTCTCATGAAGGACAATCCTGTTGAAGCATTGGGTGCTGATTTACACACAGTGGGATATAGAAAAGAATTCCAAATGGAGTAAAGAAAGTATTGGTAGTTTCACATATGAAACGTTAATGTGAAATACAACTGGGGCATACACGCACTTAGTTTTGCAGGAATTTTAACCCTTACACTGCAATTCTAACATTCTCACACTGGGAAGGACAGATAGTCAGGGTCACCCCATAGCAACAGATTGCATAAGTGTGAAAGCCAGCTACGTTCTGGCTCTGGGAAGTGAACTTCAAAACGAGACACAGGGCCTTCTCAATGGTGGCCCCTCAGCTGTGGAAACCCCCCTCCCCCCAGTGACATTAGATCATCTCCCTCTCTCCTGGCCTTCAGAAGGAAAGTGAAAACGTGGTTTTGGGATCAAGCCTTCAGAGAATAGTGGAATATGGAATATGTGCAATGACTATTGGAACGGCCCTGGACTACGATTATGAATGGTGTGGATTTAATATTGAATGTAATGTTTTTAAATGTTTGATATGTATTAATTTTAAATTTAATTTTAATGTTTATTAGAATTGTATGTTGCTCTAAGGCATTTAATAATTGCCTATATGTAAGCCGCCTTGAGTACCCTTTGGGGTTGAGAAAGGCAGGGTATAAATAAGGTAAATAAATATATAAATTCCCTAATCCATCTTTGCCCTCTAGTGCGCCCAAACCCTCCATGCATAATATAGATTTTAATTCTTTGCATTCTGCTTAAAGAACTGACAATGTTTCCCCAAATTTTCAGATTATGAGAATCTTATGGCCATGTAGGATTCAATAGCAACCAAGTGTCATCTTATATTGAGTCAAGACATTGGTCTCCCTATCTCAGGATGATTTATTCCGGCCAATATCAGTTGCTTTCAAGATCTTTCAGATGACAAATTTTAACAGCCTTTATTTACTATAATGTGTCGCCAGATCTTTTCTGCCTTATGGCAAGCTTCCTTTAGGTCTTGTTGGCAATATTTCTAGAGAGGTTTCCCATTGCCTTGGAGGGATATTGGAGTGCAACTCCAAGTATTCCTCTACTTTGGTTCTGCTGGTTAGATCTGCTGGGAGTTATGGATTAACAACATGTGTAGGGTCACATTATGCTACATAAGGACCTTTCACACAGCCCTATATTCCAGAATATCAAGGCAAAAAAATCCCACATTATCTGAGTGTAGACTCTGATAATCCAGTTCAAAGCAGATATTGTAGGATTTTCAGCCTTGATATTCTGGGATATAGAGCTGTATGGAAGGGCTCATCGTTACCACAGTGAAGTACAATATGAAACATATCTATCCAAACTAGTTTTTAACGTGCAAGAGTTTTAGAATGAATGGCCTCCCAATATTGTCCGAATACAACTTCCAGTTAGCCCTCATCAGCAGAACTAATGGTGAAGAACGATGAGGGTTGTCGTCCAACAGCATCTAGAAAGCCACACGTTCCACATTCTTGTCTCCAAATATGTTTTGTTTCACTTGGTTTTACTGCGTATATCTTATATAAGCAGTTTTTAAGTTGGCAAACCATTCCAAATCGCCATGGTGGAATGAAATAGATCTACAAATAAAGCGAGCAAGTTATTATGAAAGGCTTTGTTGTTTTACTAACAGACTGTTTTTCTTAAAATGCTTGACCCTTCACAGTTTATGCAGCCAAGAGTCAACTGCCACGAAGCTGACAAAACAGAGAACAGAAAATCCATTTTTCTGTTTTACATTCTCTGTTTTCCGATGGATGATGATGCGTGTGCTGAGCCAGCCAACATGGTTGTTTCAATGATGAATGAAAAAGAATAACTGCTGGCTTCAGCAAGATGAATAAATGCTTTGAAGTGCTAATGCAAGAAGTAAAGGAACCTGGCAGGGTATTAATTATTAATGATTATTCCCTTATTAGTATCGATAAAGATTTCTGGTCACCTTTAAATCTGCCTTTGAAATTCTGTTTTAAAGTAAGTGCAGTACATGTGTACTTCTCTCTCTTTTGTCATTTAGAGACAGGCTGTGCATTTTGCTATCCATGAAAGGACCTATAAGCAACTAGCATGAGTTTAGCTTCAAAGGGGCTTTCCACAAAGGAGAAGAAAAAGCATGTGGCATATGTGACTTTAACACATTCCTTTGCCTTCACCACCAGTAATAAAAGATACATTTTTCTGTTCATTTACCAGATAGGAAGGCAAGATTGAACAACAGATTGTTTGAATAAATCTCATGATTTTGTGCATCGAAGCAGTACCTTTTTTTAGAAGCACAAACTTGAGATTATATACTGAAATATATTATTTTGACTCTCCTTTATTGCCTACTTTAACGTAAGTCTGGAAAGTTTTTGATACAAAAATATCAAGCCTATTGATGCACACATCAACAGAAAATGGGATTGTGATCCCGACTCAGGGTTTGTCTAGATTTTCTCAAAGGTTTTCTACATGTTGTATCTATTTTGCAGTGCTATCTAAAAACAGCTTCACTGTCCTGAGTCCCTTCAGGGAAATAGGACAGTATATAGATAAAGTGTTGTTGTTGTTGTCGTCGTCATCATTATTATCATCATAGCTCCACTGAAAGCCACCATTGCTACATCCATATGGATGGATTTATGGTCCTTGAAAGACATTGTGTATATACCTTCTAGTTGCCTGTTGCCTTATGGTAACTTCATGAACTTCATAGGGTTTTTATAGGCAAGGAATACTCAAAGGTGGTTTGCCAATTTCAGGTGGGAAAATGTAGGCATGAATTGGCATCACTAGAGTCAGTGTCACCATACATCTAACTCAGTAGTTCTCAACCTTTTTCTTTTTTTTTACTAGGGACCACTTTAACCAGGGACCACTCTCCAAAATTAGTGCCAAAAGTTTTTGGTCAACTTTAGATTTGGTTTGGTTATTTGGGGCACTGATTCAGAAAATTACATTGGGTAGACCTCATCAGCTCTAGTTTTTGATACAGAATATATGCCATCTAGTAGTCGCCATCTGCTCACCCACAGCAAACCATATTTAATAATTTAGAGCTGATGTGGTAGCAGTAATCTTTCATAGGTAGTCAGCCTCTCTCCACCCAACATCCCCACTGCCCTGGCACTATAAGAGGCTTTTATGAGACCAGTCACTCTTGTTGCTGCATGGTTTTAAGGCAACGGTGTAGTAATGGTGAGGCCACTAACCATATTTTCGTTCTTGCAGACCACTGGTGGTCCATGGACCACAGATTGGGAACTACTGATCTACCTGAAAAGGTGGTGTGGGACTAAGGTTATATGGTTCTGTGCCAAAAGACAACTAAGAAAGTTAGTTAGAGTTTAAGGGACAACATGCCCATGGTGTGGGGAAAGATGGAAGAAATGCATCCAACTTTGACAAGAAGGAAAGCTCACTAAGCCCGGGATATTGTTATTTTAAAAACAATAATAAATTCCTACTGAAACATGGCACAATTTTTATAAACAGTCATTTTGATATTACTATCCTGGATGGTGTCGCCTAGTGCAGTTTGCACCCCCTGCATTGTGATTGTGTGTACATTGCAATTCTAGGCAATTTAGGAGAGGGGATAAAGTAGAGGCTAGAAAAATTATTTCAGACTATAAAACAGTAGTCCAAAAAGTACTTTTCCAAATATTAGAATTACAAATTCAGGATTATCACCAATCCTGAAACTTCTGGGCCAAAACCAGATAACTAGGGATGGTCCCCTAATATCAATTAGGCATTTGAGTCACTTGCTGCTCACAATTGCTTTCTGTTCAAACATGAGAGAGAGCATATTTTTCTGTCTAGAAATTAAGACAGAAAACTTAAGTAAAGTAGCCGTTCCACAATCAAGGCAAAATGAGGGGTTTGTTCCTTTCCATACACTTAAGGAGATGGGATAAGATACATTTAATCTAGTCCATGAATGCGGTCATGGAAATTCAAACATCCACTCACATACTGACCCCCTACACTATAATGACTCCTAAAGCAATGAGAGAAGACAGATAATCCCAGTCAGGCGAAAAGAACAGTTTTGCTCCAAAATCTGAAAATGCACAAGGATCAATTGCTTCCTAAATCTCAATAGTCCTGCTTCATACAAATGTTGCTATGCCAGAACCACTTTCATTAAAATAAAATAAAAATAATTTAATTAGCACTGTCTTTCTCTAGAAATCGGCTGTGGAGTCCTGTGCCAAAGAACTGAAGAATCCAAAGAGCTTAAGCAAGTGAATCAAGCTATATTTTACAAGAAAATCATTCTCATCCATTCCACTGTCACTAGAAATCAGAACTGGAAGGACATTCATTTCTATTCCCATTCACACTGTTTAATACGGAGATGGTTTGTCCTTAGAGATCTTATACGTATGAATATTAGTCTACTTCATATTACCCCTATATATTAGCTCAAATGTCTGTCGTGATCCTTGAACACTCTATACCATTCGCCCAATACTGTGTCTCTAAATTGACATAAATCCACATGGGTTGGGATTTACAGCAGTCCTTGGTTATGTAGTTATTGGCAACTGCAATTTCCGCCTACAGAAAACAACATTTGGAGCAAGTCGTCATTCTGACATGAATTTATGTTTGTTTGTTCTTCAGAAATGAACTCAGTAAACCGTAAATTTTCCTGGAAAATGAAGAGTGCATGTTAGAGATATTTATGGACTAGAGACAGGAGAAGGGGCTAACTGAAGCTCATAATTTAGGACTTTCATGAAGCCAGCTCAGAATAAGCTTATTGGGAGAAATGTCCTCCAAATCGAGATAGACATAATTCAATAGGAAGTCCAGACAGATCGGATGAAACTTTCATGACAAAACGTTTTGAGGGGAGGATACAGGTGACAACGAGGCTACTTGTAAACTATGGTACAGTGGTAAACGCCAAAGTCTATGTGCTCATCATTACAGTCTCATAGACACACATCTGAGGAGAGTTGAAAGATGACACCAGCCAAATTTGTATTTATACATGTGTGCACAAACTTACACACACACTACCTTCAAAGAATCTCAGTGCTAATCCATGGTATAACCTTTACTACATCAACTCAAAGGTCAGAAAATACTATGCAAACTTTCAGGTACTCAGAAGTCTTAATATAGGATATAGGATATATATAATATAGAATTATGTGGTATAATGAACTTTAGCCATTAAGAACACAGGATGAAGAGCACCACATTTTAAAATACATTTCTGTATATTTAGAAAATCATCATGAGAGGAAGATAGCCGGATAGAACCTCTCATCTTGAAGTGTATAAGATGTAACATGAAAAGTGGAGTCCCTTCCTATAATTTGACATAATAGTCACTGTATGTTGTAATGACCTCTATATTGACTATCCTGCTTTTCATGTTACATGTTGTAGAAACATACTGCCTCAATTCTAAAGCATGGGCAGATGTGACCTCTATTTCACAGCAGCTTGTATTGCACCCCATATTCTATTTGTAATCAAACTTCTCCAAATGTCCCATTAAGAGCAATATGTCTCAGATCTTAACAGATCACAGGTCACCTAGGACATACTTCCACTGCACCGTATCAGTTTTTAATGAGGTTATCCTCTGCCAGCCTTTGGCTTGTCCTCCTATGACCCTTTCTGCAAGGCTATCTCAGATCCCCAATTGCCTCGACTTCACATATATAACATTTCTTTTCCTGTAAGACCTTAGTAGAGTTGAAAGGTGATGGATTTATAGCCCCAGGAATGGGTTTGCTGTATGCATTGAAAAGTAGGGCAAAACACTGTGTTAAAGCGAGCGAGAGAGAGAGAAAACATATCACTATGAACCCTTAAGAATGATAGATGTAAAAAGACAGCAGTCTTGACACTGGGGTACTTGACACACTATTATAATGCTATGATTCCACTCTAATGGCCATGGCTTCATCCTTTGGCATCTACTACTTATATGGGGGAGTACTTAGAATTCTCTGCTACAGAGCTATCAGGCTGGATCTACACTGCCATATAATTCAGATTATCTTATTCGAACTGGATTATATGAGTATACACTGGCAGTTCATAGCAGAAAATCTGGATTTTATGTGGCAGTGTAGGTGATGCTTCATGCCTCACCAAGGGATTTACACAGTGCAGTTATAGTGTGAAATTAAACTTTTAGTCCTATGGCAACATCACATTAAATCCTAGGATCCGGAATTCAGGACAGGGCATTTATAAACTCCTCCGTCTCCTTTGGAAGTCACCAGAAGACCGCTATGCCTTTGGGAGTTTTGGGGATCTAAGGAAGATTTTGGAGAGGTTCCTTTCTTGAAGGCCTCCAGAAAGGATGATTAGCAGGTGTGGACCTGACATTTTAGGGGGAAATTTTCACCTGTAAGCAGGTGTGGGATGTACTACAATGGGTGAGGGCACCTTTCTCCTCATCCTTGGTTCACAGGGTCCCATCAGTCCCAGGAAACTGAGTTTGGAAGCTCTTAATCATAATGGATTCCATAAGAATCCACAGGAATTTTTTAAAAAAATGAGAAGTTAACAAAAGGAAATTCAAAGGAAAGAGTTTCTCAAGAGGTGAAAAGGATTTCTAAACTTCAAGCAGCTGTTTCCTCCTATGCAAGTATAAAAACAAGAACAACTGAGGTGCAGGAAATGAGAATAAACTCAGATGAGATTTTTCATCTTCATTCTTAGAATGTAGTGTTGGAATGTAATGTAAGTTGAAATATGAATGAAAAATTAATTTTCTTTTTTTAAAGTCTTTCTTTTAAGATAAGCATAATTGAACTAGATTTTTGTATCATATCAATGATTAATTTAATGTGTTATCCCCTTCTGTGTTCTAAACTCATCTGTATTGATAGCTGAGTCTTTCTTCAATAAGGACAATGAAAAAGTGTCATCCACAACACCTGGAAGCAGCAGACTAAGCTCGGCAGATTCAGGGCAGACAACATAGTGTACAACTAGGAATCTTAATTGACCACAAGCTGGACATGAGTCAACAGTGTGATGCAGTAGCCTAAAAAGCTAAGGTGATTCTAGGAGGCACTAACAGGAGTACAGTATAGTGTCTAGATCAGGCATGGGCAAACTCCTGTGGGAGCTGAAGTCCAAAACAACTGGAGGGCCCAAGTTTGCCCATGCCTGGTCTAGATTGAGGGAAGTCATAGTCCCACTCTATTCTGTTTTGGCCAGACCACCTCTGGAATACTGTGTCCAGATCTAGGTACCACAATTCAAGAAGGATATTGACAAGCTGAAACGTATCCAGACTATAGTGAGAAAAATGGTCAATAGGTCTAGAAGCAAGTCCTATGGGAATTGGTTTAGGGACCATGGTATATTTAGCAGCAGGCCACCATTTTGAGACATGTTATGCATGTTTAAATATTGGAAAGGATGACACATTGAGGCAAGGGCAAACTTGCTTTCTGCTGCTCTGGAGACTCAGACATAGAGTAGTGGATTGCAGAGAAAAGAGATTTAAAAAAAAAATAATTAGCAAGAATTTTTTGTTGTTAGAGCTTTTTGGAAGTAGAATACCCTGTCTCAGAGGGTGGTGGGCTCTCCTTCTCCAGAAGTTTTAAGTGGAGGTTGGATGGCCATTTGTTGGGAGTGCCAGTCAATAGGTCCTCTCCCAGTTTCCACCCAGACATATTAGATAGTGGTAATGGTTGTGTTGAAAAGCTCATTTTAATTTCTTACTCTGAAGCAATAAACAATGCTCTGTGTTGATTTGATTCTGATATCTTTGCTGATCAGTTTTCTAATTACCTCTCAATGCGACAGGTGTCTGTTTATGAAATCTGTTTATGCAGTTAAAGCTACCATCCTCCGCAGTATACCTCAATAGTTTATGTGATCAACAGGTAGATAATTTGGGCAGTTCCTCTTCCTTTAATTTTAGATCAATAGAAGTCATGTTTTTGTGTATTTGTTCAGTTGCTTCCAACTTCGTGACCTCATGGACTAGCCCACACCAGAGCTCCTTGTCAGCCATCATCACCCCCAGCTCTTTCAGAATCAAGCCAGTCACTTCAAGGATAACATCCATCCATCTAGCCTTTGGTCGGCCTCTCTTCCTTTTCCTTCCATTTTCCCCAGCATCATTGTCTTCTCTAAGCTTTCCTGTCTTCTCATGATGTGGCCAAAGTACTTCATCTTTGCCTCTAATATTCATTCTATTTTGCTTTGGTCAGACCTCACTTGGAATAACATCATGGACAGTTCTGGGCATCACAATTCATGAAGGATATTGACAAGTTGGAATGTGTTCAGGGGAAGAGGACTGAAATGGTCAACGGACTAGAAGCCAATTCCTAGGTAGAGTGGCTTAGTGAATGTTTAGCTTGGAGAAGAGATGGTTAAAAAGTGACACGATGGCCATGTTTTAATATTTTAGAGAATATTATATTGAGGAAAGAGCAAAGTTTGTTTTCTGCTCCAGAGACTAGGACAGGGAGCAATGGATTCAAATTACAGGAAAAAAATATTTCAAGAAAACATTAGGAATAATTTTGTGATGGTAAGAGCTGCTTCAGCAATGGAATGTGCTGCTTTGGAGTATGGTCGTCTTCTTTGGAGGTTTTTAAGTGGAGGCTGGATGGTCACCTGTTGGAAGTGCTTTGATTGTGTTTTCCTGCATGGCAGGGGATTGGACTGAATGATCATTGTAGTCCCTTTCAATTTTATTTATTTAGATCATTTATACCCCGTCCTTCTCAATCTCCAAAGAAGGTCTCAGGACGGCTTCCAACAGGAAACTCTTCGATGCCAACACAATATAATAACATAGCATGAAATACAATTGGCATACATTAAAAAGAGTTATAAATATACATTAAAACAATTCGCCAGTTCAAATTGTTATCCAAATCAGTCCAATTGCAATCCACTAAAACCTTATCTTCACCACTAAATCAGTCTATTCTGCAAATGCTTGATCTCACAACCAAGATATGAGTTTCTTCCAGAAGTTCAGGAGGAATGAGGCAGATCTAATCTCAATAGGAAGGGAGTTCTACAGACAAAGGGCTACCACGGAGAAGTCCCTGTCTCTCGTTCCCACCAAATGCGACTATATTCTAATGGTCTTCTTCAAAACCATGCTCCCATCTCCTGTCACCTGAGCTGGGTTTTTGCTTAATATTAGGCATTTGCCTAATATAGCTATGGAGCTATCTGAAGTTTGGGGATGATATTTCATTATCACAGCCTGTTTTAAAATATTTAATATTAAGCCTGCAACATTTCTTGATGAGATCGCCCTGCTTTGTTTTGCCAGTCTCCATGGCGAATCGGCAAGGCAATCCCACCGCCTTGTGCCCACCCGGCCAGCAGTCATGCTTCCCCATCACAAATGGAACATGGGAAAGCTCCATGGTAGAGTCCTACCATGCTGCCGTTCCAGTTGAGCAATGGGGCCCACCAGAAGTGAGACTACATCATGTGATGAGCAGCATGGGGCTCCATTACTCAACTAGGGTGGCAGGATGATAAAATTTCCTCGTGGGATGTGGTTGTAACTGTTTCAGAAAAGGTCATTCTATGGAAACAAACACAGCTACATTTTGATGGTCAGAAACAGAATGATAACTATAATATAAAAAAGGAAAAACAGCAATTACCTAAATGTGTGATCATTGTGTCCAACACCTTCACTGCTGCACTGTAAATCCCAGAATTCTTTGAATTAAGGTTGTCAGTGACCACAGCCACCACTGATACCAGGACTGGGTTTAAGCCATCTTTAAGGATGACGATCACAGAGATAACTGATTCTAATGCATACTGGTTCACTTTCTTGTTGGAGTCCTGGAGTCTCAGAGTAAATACATCAAAGATCTGTGTGTATTAAAATAAGAACAAGCAAATTGTGCTATAAACTGAATGCTATTTGGTTTACCAAAGGCACATGAAAGAAGACCCATCCCAAATACTGGTAGTTACAAGTCTTTATATAAAAGCAATACAGTGTTTTCATTGCCGTGTAAGAAAACCAGTTTTGCATTTAGCATAATTACCCAGTGCAAGAGAGAGATGCACCCCAAAAACCTTCAGGAGGGAAGCTAGGAGGAATTTCTGTTTTGTTTCAAGTTTTTTTCTCCCCAAGAAAAAAAGGTGGAGTGAACTTTATCTAATTTATAGTACAACACTGTATCCACAGGAAATACATCTTTGAACTTTGCATGGATAGAAGAAGCAATGAAGAATAGCTAACTCTACTGAAATGAAGGACCTCCCGCCAAACCACGAGGACATCTCTCATGCTGGAGAACATAGAAAATGCGTAAATATATTTTGGTGGCTATGGGTAATTTTGTTGGACATGGACTAGTCCCATGAAGGGAGGATCCTTTATTAATGTAATTTATTTAGTTTCCTTCAGCTTCTCAGCCACTTGCTGCTATTAATGGGAAACCACAACAATTTTTACATGTGGACCCAGTTTTTTCTATGAGCAGTTAAAATCACACTCCGTATTTACTAGGAGTAGAGTGTAGTTTGCACTGAAATGTTTTCAAGACTAAAACGTATCCTATCCAGAACCCAGTCACTCTTTCTCGCTCACCGGTTTAAGTCCCTTTGCACTAGAGAACTGCCTTTCATAATAATCCCAAGTTTGGGTAGCCTTGCAAACCCTAGAAGGAAAAATCACAAGAGCCCAAACTAAAACTAAATTTTAATATTTGTCTAGCCCAGTCCAGTCTCAGTGAATAGGATGCTCCAATTGAGTACCTGTACAATGTTTGAGGAGACAAGCTGGGGGTTGTTCTCACAGTACTCCATGAGCAATGTGATTCCATTCATTCGGATCTGAAATTCCTTTGCCATCAGTAGCTTGTTCAGCTCCCTAAGCTGCTCCATCATTTCAATGCTGCGGAGGGAGGTTCGTCGACCCATAGGTTGTGGCAGAGCTATAGAAATTGACCTGGGGTTAAAAATGAAATTATTTTTCATTGTGTTCTTCTAGAAAACTACTTGATGGAAAAAATACTAATGGAAAATCAGAAACAATGCTCTAATTTACAGAGGCTATATGATTATTATTGGGGGGGGGGGGGGAAGCTAAAGAAAGTCCAGGAGGGATGGAAAGCTGAGGAGGAGACTAGATTAGTCCAAGGCGTCTTTTTACCTGGATAGAAAAGCAATCAGGTGTAACTATGGGGCAAGGTGAGAGGGCATTGGGTTCCCTCCTGGTAAGACTTCTTTCCCATCCATGAAACTTTTTTCCATCCCCAAATTCCTACCATTGCATTAAAATATAATGTCAGATAAGCATTTAGAAATACAGTTACATATCCAAAGAAAAGGGGGGCAGTCAAAGTAACATAGGATGAGCACTGTGTACACATATGAGTGGTTTTCAGTGTGTTGTTGTAGGTTTTTTCGGGCTATATGGCCATGGTCTAAAGGCATTCTCTCCTGACGTTTCGCCTGCATCTATGGCAAGCATCCTCAGAGGTAGTGAGGTTTTCAGTGTCTTATTGAAATTTGGAGATCCGGGTTGGGTGGGGAGCAAGGCAGTACCTTCATTTTCATATTTGGGAAGCAATGTTCTAATTCCACCCTTCCTATATCGCATACACCCACATGGTAGAGCCAAGGTTCATATTACTCAAGGCCAATCATATTATTTTGACACCAGAGGCACAAGTGTTTCTTCCTCTATCACTTCATTGCAGCAAAATATAATTATGTTAATGTAAATAATTCATTTATTGCCCTTAATTACACTCCAAATCTTCTGCTTGGCTCAAGTCTGGTCCCAAGAGTACCTCATGACCCAAGCAGAAAGGGACAGGGTTTTTTTTTTTTTGTTTTTTGGAAAGGAAGCAGAACTTTTTCTGAGTGATTGTTTACTGCATGCCTGTGTGTGTGTTCTGTATAAAAAAGTAGTCTTTTCTGCAACTATAAAGACTATTTTTTAAAGGAAGCACATCACATAAACACAGCTTTCCAAAAAAAGCTGAAGAGTTCTTTCTTTGATTATAGCTTTTTCACAGCCAACATAAAACGACCAACTGAGGAGTTTTTTTTAACAAAGCAAAAATTACTTCGCTGTGTGCCAGTTGTGTGATCTCTATAATCAAGAGTTGCAGAAAAGAAGGTGACACCTAAAGATCAACACATTTTATTTGGCACATGCTTCCGTGGATTGCACACCACTTCCTCCAAAGTGTACAATAGATGAAAACTAATGTAAAATTAAATGTGTTCTTCTTTGAATATGCCACAAGATTTTTTGCTCTGTTACAAAGTTTAAAATAGTCTGAAATAGCTTCCCTGCCCTGCTAGGCAAAAGCAGGCTCTGTTCCGTACCCTTCATCTGAAGGCAGGCTGTCCAACGAAGTTGCCAAGCTGCTGCTCTTGGAGCCCCTGTGACTTTTGGCAGAAGGAGCCTGGGATAGTGGGTCTTCTGTTCCCTGTGTAGAGAAACACATTTCAGTAAGAACAGAATTTTCATTGAACTGCGTTCAGGACAAGTCCCAACATTTTCACACTATATGGCTCATCCAGATTGGCAACTTGTGTCAATTAAACCCATATCATTTCATGTCTTGGAGTCCCTCGTGGCACAAAGGGTTAAACCCTTATGCCAGCAGGACTGAAGCCCAACAGGTCGGAAGCTCGAATCCGGGGAGAGTGCAGATGAGCACCGTTTGTCAGCTCCAGCTCCCCATATGGGGACATGAGAGGAGCCTCCCACAAGGGTGGTAAAATATCATAACATCCAGGTGTCCCCTGGGCAACCTCCTCGCAGACAGCCAATTCTCTCACACCAGAAGCGACTTGCAGTTTCTCAAGTCACTCCTGACACACACACAAAATCATGTCTTGACATTTTTCTCCTCTTCCCTGGCCTAACACACTTTGAGGGGTGATGATCGTGAGAAAATAGAGGGCTGGAGGTGGGAGAAACAAACTTTTGTTGATAGCAACCTATTCTTGTTTCTCTTGCTCTCCTGTTCCAACCCACACACACACACACACCTCCAAATGGAAAGATTTTGAAATCTCTCTCAAATCTTAGTGTTAAATTATAGGTTCCAATACCACTATTGCCTTTCTGGAAAAGATTAAATCCCTCCCTCCCACCCACACAACCATTATTCAGTTAATGGCTTAATGGTGCCTTTCTTCCTCTCTTCAGCATTGTCAAATCCTCCAGGACTGTTACTGTGTGTGAAGCAATTGCACTCATTTCACAGGCCGTATTTCTCTTTCTTCAGGACTCAAATGGAGGAAAGCTTTCAATAATGTGCTTCCCCCTTCTTCTCCAGTTCCTGCCTTTGCATACTTCTTTTTCCCAGAGACATAAACCTCATGAGACAGTGAGTTATACGGGGAAGAAAGTGATCCTTTCCAGCACAGCAATAGCATTACTGGAGTGTATCACTTTAGCACTTAAGAGAGAGGTTTATGGAAGATGGGGAGGATCCAAAGGACACAATTCAGATGGAAGAGAGCAGGGATACAAGAAATGAGATTCCATCTAAATATTAGGAAAATCCTCCTGTTGGCAAGAGCTGTTCAGCAGTGGAATCACCATCTCTGGAAGTTTTTAAGCAGATGCTGAATGGCCATCTGTCAGGAATTCTGTGATGGTGTATTCCTACATGGCAGGAGAATTCATTGGATGTCCCTTGGAGTCTCTTCCAATTCTATGATCTATTATTCTAAGCAGGGCAGAAACATCCTGGAAGTAGAAAAATTTGATGTCTCAGCTTACATCATAAGTAAAGTAAGTAAAGGTTTCCCCTGACATTAAGTCTAATTATGTCAGACTCTGGGGGTTGGTGCTCATCTCCATTTCTAAGCCAACGAGCCAGCATTGTCTATAGACACCTCCAAGGTCCTGTGGCCAGCATGACTGCATGGAGTGTCATTACTTTCCTGCAGAAGTGGTACCTATTGATCTACCCACATTTGCATGTTTTCGAACTGCTAGGTTGGCAGAAGCTGGGGCTAACAGCGGGAGCTCACTCTGCTCCCTAAATTCGAACCTACAGCCTTTTGGTCAGCAAGTCCAGCAGCTCAGTGGTTTAACCCACTGCACCACCCTTACATCATAAGCAATTTTTAAAGTCTTGTATTGTGTAGGTAGGAAATACGTTGGAAAGCTGGGGAGCCCAAAACATACATATATGGGGAAAATATTATTTTAATTTTAAAGGTAGAAATAGAACAACAAATATTTCAAATTCCCAATATTTTTGCCCATCTGGAAGAGATACATTTCAACATTTTTGTAGCAATAAAAAAAGAGCCACATGGACCCAAGCACATAATTTACCAACAAATGAAGAATATGTTGCCTTTGATCTTGTGACACCAAATATTACTGGGATGCTTCTTGCATGTCCATACTCACTTTCTGTTTAATTGCAGCCATGACATTGCGCAGGTCATGGGAGGGTAGGCTCTGCTTCAAGTACCCATCAAATTTTGTATGGGACATAAGTATGTGCAGCATTTTCCGGCCATAAAATCTAATGCAGAAAGAGGAAGAGTTAAGAAGACTTGAGTGCAAAATCCTAACTCTGTTCAAAGAGTAGCATCAGATAACTTAAATTATTATTCTATATATATTAGCTATACTTATTTGTCCTCCAAAATAAATACAATCCGTTTCTTTGTTATCATTTTTAAGAATATCAAAGCATAGGAGACAAACACAGAGACTATTACATTATGCAAAAAGCTATGAAGACTAGTCCAAGCTGTTGGGAGTTACCTTGTATCTTGGTTGCGGTCCTGGGCGAGCTTGACCAATGTGTGCACCAGGGCCTCGGTGTTCTCCCGGTTGCCTGAGAGCAGTTTCTCAGCTCCAATCTGCTCCACAACAGTCAGCAAATGTTCAGCAGCACATTTACGAATGAGAGGGTTACGGTGGCTGTAATACAAAAATCAATGTGGAAGGAACCACAAAGTTTTTTAACTGTGAGATGAAAAATACCAAGACCACCAGAAAACATGGGGCAGGGTAGCAGTAATAATTCTAATTTGTCACAGTTGACCCAGTCTCTTCTCTACTTTCCTGCAAACCCTTTTTAGTCCAAATATGGGGATCTTTTTCCTCTAAAAAGGAAAAAAAATAAATCAGAGTTCTCAGCTAATGTCAGGGAGAGCAGCTATAAAAAAGAGGAAAAACCTTCTCTTACAGTCTCTCCTATCTCTCAGGCTAGCTGTGAGGGTAAAGTAGGGAAGAGAAATGCTATGTACACTGCATTGAAGTTACAGGAAGGAAGATTAAGTATCAAGGAAATAAATAATGAAAGTGTAAAGTACTCTGGAAGCAGGTAAGCATTTGTAAAGATGGATGCCTAGCTATTTTTAATAGTCTGGCATGGGTGTTTGTTTGGTGTTCAAATGGGTGTGGAACAAAATGGGAGTGAGAAGGTGTGGTATGGCCACTGTTGTATCTCAGATCAGGAACACCTCTGTCTTTAAATACCACACCAGTTCAGTAAAACCAGCAAGTAGTTTTTTGATGGATATATGTAAGCAAGCAGTAAAAATGGTAAAAAGAGTACAGTCCAGAACAGTATTCTCCAAAGATAACAGATAGTCGATGAACTTCAAGGTACAAAGGTAAAAACACAGAATCCAAGGATGTAAAATCCAAAAGAACAAGACAGCATGGAGATCCAATACACAGAACAGGAACCTGGCTAAACTTGAAACATGAAACTAGAAATCCACTTGGAAACAAGATGATCATGAAATTTCAAAGTTGATCACACTGAGCTAAAATTCTTTCCCTGTGTCATATAAAGCTTTTCCTGTCTCAAGAAATGAAAGGAAAACATGTTGTTTGCCTTTACATGTTGTTTGCCTTTATAAGGACTTCTTTTCTCTCTTTTCTAATAGA